>NW_019154220.1:337982-380094 GCF_002288905.1 Enhydra lutris kenyoni | reverse complement strand
TCAAAATGGATGAAAGACCTAATTGTGAGGAAGGAATCCATCAAAATCCTAGAGCAAAACACAAGCAACACGCCTTTGACCTTGGCCAATGCAACCTCTTGCCAGAGGCCAGGGAAACAAAACCCAACATGAACCACTGGGACTTTATCAGGAAAAAAAAAAAGCTTTTGCACAGCAAAAGAAACAATCAACAAAACTGAAAGTCAGAATACAGAATGGAAGAAGACATTTGCAACTGACCTAAATAAAGGTCTCATCTCCAAAATCTAAGAAGAACTCATCAAACTCAATAACCATCCCCAAAAAAATTCCAATCAAGAAATTGCCAGAAGAAATGAACAGACAAATCTGCAAAGAACACATAAATGGCTTACAGACACATAAAAAAAATCATCAACATCACTCTTCTTCAGAGTAATACAGATCAAAACCATCATGAGATACCACCTCACAGAAATCAGATTAATCAAATGAACAGCTCAGGAAAGAACCTATGTTAGCAAGGATGCAGAGAAAGGGGAACCCATTTACATTGCTGGTGGGAATGTAAACTGGTGCAGCCACTCTGGGAATAGTACAGAGGTTTCTCAGAAAGATAAAAATAGAACTACCCTATGACCCAGCAGTCCATTACTAGGTATTTATCCAGAGGGTATAAATATAGTGATTAGAAGAGGCACATGCTCCCAGTGTTACTCCAGCAATGTCCACAAAAGCCAAACTATGGAAAGATACCTGATGTCAAATCACTGATGAATGAATCAAGAAGACTTGGTATAGATTCTCAATGAAATATTAATCAGCCAACAACAACAACAACAAAAACCAAAAACAAACAAACAAAAAATGGAAATATTTTCCCTTGCAACAGTGTGGATGGAATTGGAGGGTATCATGCTAAGTGAAAAGGTCACTTAGAGAAAGACAAGTACCATAATATTCACTCCTATGTGGAATTTAATATACAAAACTGATGAATGTAGGGGAAATGAAAGAAAAATAAAACAGGCTAAAAACAGAGAGGAAGACAAACTGAGAGAGACTCTTAACTAAATAGGGTATATACTGAGGGTTGCTGGAGGGCAAGTGGGTTGGGGCATGGGGTAATTGTCTGATGGGCATTAAGGAGGGACCTTGATGTCATGAACACTGGGTGCTATACAGAACTCATGAATCACTAAATTCTACTCCCTAGTTAACAATACAGTGTATGTTAGCTAACTTGAATGTAAATAAAACTAAAATATAAATGTAAAAAAAAGGGTGCAGAAATGAAAAAAAAAGAACACTCTTCTCACTCGCTCTTTAAATATATATAACAGGACAACTCTAGGGGAGATAAGATGGTGGAGAAGTAGGAGGAGGCACTATTTCAGCATGTCCCCTAAAGTGAGCTGATTACCTATTAAAGAACTCTGATCACCCATGAAATCAGCCTGAGACTAGAATTATACATGTCTGGATCTCTATGGAGGCAGAAGACACCAGTGGGAAGGTAAAGCAGAATGGGAACATTGGACTGATATCAGAAGATAAACAAAAGGGGGAGGGGGCCACCAGAAGTGTCCCATTGGAAAGTAATACCCCAATACGAGAGTGCTCTGCGATTGGGGACAAGCATTAACTTGGAGTCTGGTTGAAAGCACTCAGAGAGAACAAAGATTATAGGGGGAAATTGGGGGAATTGGGCAGTTAGGGACAGGGGCTTAAGCTTGCTGACCCAGGAGAGACACTGCAGGCGCTGAGCCAGAGAGAGTGCAGCAAAGAAGGCAGGTCTTGGTCCCTGAGCCAGGTGCAAGCCTGAGAGTCTGGGTGGCAGTGCCCATGAGGTTGAGGGAGCCTGGTCAGCTAGCCAGCAGTTCCACAGCCTTTTGCACTCTCCACAATTGTGCTGTGTGACCAGAGTCTAAGTTGCCCCCTACACCCTTCCCTGAGAGAGGTGTGGACTGGTACCAGCCAGTGCTCTCTTGGACCCAGAGAGTGAGCACTCCCAGCCCGGGCTAGCATTAAAATCTCAGTGTGCTATTTCTGCTTGGGACCTCTCTGGTGGTGTGGAACTGCAAAGACCACTGAGGCTAGTATTTCTCGTGGTTTTGGTACAAGAGGGAGTTCCTGTGACCCCAGAAACCATGACTGGGAACGTGATCTGCCAGTGGCTGAAGGGGAATTTATGTGCTCTGGAGCACCTAGAGGGGACCAGACTGAAGCTTCTCTCTGAGATGGCGGTCTGGGTGCAGTTTGCTTTCCTCTGAACCTCCAAAAACCATCAAGAGCCACCAAGGGGAGAGAAAACAAACAAACAAACAAAAATCCTCCATAGAGCAAAAGCCTGAAAAACCGGTTTCCTCAGAGTCCACCCCCTTGATGGGGCAGGAGGACTTAACTTTAGGAACATCATTGACTGAAAACCCACGTGGCAGGCCCCTCCCCCAGAAGGCCAACCACCCTGCAAAAAAAAAAAAAAAAAAAAAAAAAATAGACAAGATGACAACCACCGCTTCTTCATAGATACAACTTTTATTTTTAATTCGTTCCCACTAATCTGGTTCTTTTCATTTTTTAAATATATACCTTTTTAATCTATTTACCATCACAATGAGATGTTCAGTACATCAAATTGCATAATAACCTTTTAACCTGAACTTTTTGATACATATACCTGTGTTTTTCTTTTGCTTTTCTATTTTTAATTTTAATTTAATTTAATTTTATTCATTATTTTAAAAATATTCATATAGAGATAACCTTCAAGGTAATCCCCTTTCCCCAGTCAATGCTACCCCTATAGGTAAACCAGTTTTAATCCCCCTTTATCTTAGGAAATTTGAGTCCTTTAACAAAGGTATCAAGATACATCCAGGAAGAATCAAAATAACCTTCCTCACCCACGCTGAGAATTTATAACCACTCTCCGATCTTTTTCTTCTTTCAGTGTTTCTATGTATTTGTTTTTGTCCTGGTGGTATATAAATCTTATACTTGCGGTTCTTTTTGACAAGGTTATTTTTTAAATTAATTTATTTTTTTCTTTTCATCTACTTTTGTCGATCTTTTTGTTTGTCTATTTATGTTTGTATACTTCGTAAATCTTACCTTGGGGCCCATTTGTGTAGACCACCTCCTTTATTTTATCTTTCTTCTTTTTTTCTCTCTCTCTTTTTTTTCTTTTTTCTTTCTTTTTGGTGGAGACTCTTGATTGCTCAGAAGTGTTCCAGGGCACACCTTGCCTGTGCAATGGTCAATAAATTCAGCTACAAATTCATTCAGCCATCTCTCAGCAAAATGTCTTGGAGAAGGAATGCCCAACAGAAGAAAAATTCAGAGACTGGGCCCTCTGCATTAGAGCTATTAGAGCTACTTGATATGGACATAGAAAGTATGTCAGAAAGGGAATTCAGGCTAACAATTATCCAGGCAATAGCTAGGGTGGAAAAAGCCTTTGATGAAAAAATGGAATTCATTAGGGCAGAAGTGAAAGCCACCAGGGATGATGTTCGCAATGTTCTCAATGACTTCCAATCTAACCTAAATTCTTGGAAAGCTGTGGTAACTGAGGCAGAAGATAGAATTAGTGATCTGGAAGACAAGCAGATAGAGAAAAAGGATCAGGAGGAAGCCTGGAACAAACAGCTTAGAAGCCATGAAAACAGTATTAGGGAAATAAATGACGTCATGAAAAGTTTCCAACGTCAGAGTTAATGGAATCCCTGAGAGGGAGGAGAAAGAAAGAAGACTAGAAGACACATTTGAACAAATTCTCCATGAAAAATTTTCCAATCTCGTGAATGGAACCAGTGTTCATGTACTAGAGGCAGAAAAGTTTACCCCGAAGATCTTAGAATATAGAAAGACCTTGAGACACCTGATAGTGAAAATGATGAATCATAATTGCAGACAGGAGCTCTTGAAAGCAGCTAGGGCAAAGAAATTCCTTATGTACAGAGGAAAGCCCATCAGAATAACGTCAGACCTGTCCACAGAAACCTGGCAAGCCAGAAAGGGCTGGCAAGACGTATTCAAGGCACTAAATGAGAAGAACATGCAGCCAACAATACTTTACTAGGAAGATTGGCATTCAAAATGGATGGAGAGATAAAGAGCTTCCAAAGCCAGGAAGGTTTAAAAGGGTATGCGACCATCAAGCCGGCACTGCAAGAAATATGAAGGGGGTGGGTCCTATAAAAGAGGAAAAAGCCTAAGAATATCACTGAACAGAAATATATGGAGACAACTTATAGAAACAAAGACTTCACAGGTAACACGATGTCAATAAAAACGTATCTCCCAATAATCACTCTCAACGTGAATGGCCTAAATGTGCCCATAAAATGACACAGGGTTGCAGATTGGAAAAAAGACAGGACCCATCTATATGTTGTCTACAAGAGACCCATTTTGAACCTAAGGATACATTCAGACTGAAAGTGAAGGAATGGAGAAGCATCTTTCATACCAATGGGCCTCAAAAGAGGGCTGGGGGGCACCAGGGTGGCTCAGTGGGTTAAGCCATTGCCTTCGGCTCAGGTCATGATCTCGGGGTCCTGGGATCGAGTCCCACATCGGGCTCTCTGCTCAGCAGGGAACCTGCTTCCCTCTCTCTCTCTCTCTCTCTGCCTGCCTCTCCATCTACTTGTGAGCTCTCTCTAGAAAAAAAAAAGAAGGCTGGGGTAGTGATTCTCATATCAGATAAATTAGATTTTAAACTAAAGACCATAGTCAGAGATACAGAAGGACACTACATCATTCTTAAAGGGACTATCCACCAAGATGATCTAACAATTGTAAATATTTATGCCCCCAATATGGGAGAAGCCAACTACATAAAACAACTGTTAATCAAGATAAAGAGTCATACTGATATGAATACATTAATAGTAGGAGATCTTAAATTGCCACTCTCAGTAATAGAAAGATCATCCAAGCAGAAAATCACTAAAGAAACCAAATAATTGAATGACACATTGGACCAGATGGAACTCATAGATATATACAGAACCTTCCACCTTAAAACAACATAATACCTATTCTTCTCAAGTGTACATGGAACCTTTTCCAGAATAGACCACATACTGGGTCACAAATCAGGGCTCAACCGATAGCAAAAGATTGAGATTATTCCCTGCATATTCTCAGATCACGTTGCTTTGAAACTGGAGCTCAACCACAAGGAAAAGTTTGGAAGGAATTCAAACACCTGGATACTAAAGACCACCTTGCTTAAGAATGTTTGTATCAACCAGGAAATCAAAGAAGAACTTAAACAATTCATGGAAACCAATGAGAATGAAGACACCTTGGTCCAAAACCTATGGGATAAGAAAAGGCAGTCCTAAGAGGGAAATACATAGCCATCCAAGCCTCCCTGAAAAAAAAAGGAAAAATCCAGAACACAGAAACTGTCTCTATACCTTAAAGAACTGGAGAATCAACAACAAGTTAATCCAACTCCACACACAAGAAGGGAAATAATCAAGATTAGAGCAGAGATCAATGAGATAGAAACTAGAGATACAGTAGAATTCATCAATGAAACTAGAAGCTGGTTTTTTGAAAGAATCAATAAGATCTATAAACCATCGGACAAACTAATCCAAAGAAAAAGAGAGGAGGCCCAAATTAATAAAATTATGAATGAAAAGGGAGAGATCACAAGTCACACCAAGGAAATAGAAACAATCATCATAAATTATTATCAACAGTTATATGTCAATAAGTTAAGCAACCTAGATGAAATGGATGCATTCCTGGAAAACTATAAACTTCCAAAATTGAACCAGGAAGAAATTGACAACCTGAATCTACTGATATCTAGTAATGAGATTGAAGCAGTGATCAAAAACCTCCCAAAACACAAGAGCCTAGGACTTGAAAAATTCCCTGGGTGGTGCCAGAAATCCTTCACTGCAGTAACTTCCAGAGGACAGATGGTCCTGTCTACTCAGGAAAATACAAACTGAAGTTCTCCCCTGCACTCAGCAGTCTCTGCAATTCAAAACACTTACACATAGAGGCCCCCAAATGACCAGTACTGACCCCTAAGCAGGGACATCTTTATGCCCCTATTCAGCAGGAAGGAAATACAGATGGTGAGACCGTCCTTCTTCAACAAATTTAATGACAGAAGGGTCTAAACTGTTCAGGAGGACATGAGGAGGCTGGAGAAGGCTAGCTGAGGACAAAGCAGAAGGTGGCATGCCACACCTCCCCTTCACAGCATGTGATATGGGCGACATTCCTCAGACACTCTGGCTGCCCTAAAGCCAAGAATAGGAAAAAAAAAAAAAAACAGGTTCTTCACAAATACAGATCAAAACACTGCAAGACCTGAGTCTCCCACAGTTTACAAATATCCTGGTGATTGCCAAGGAAGAGGCGTGCTTGTCAACAGGCTAACTAATTTCCAGAGACCCATAACTCCGTTTCCTGAAGTCCTAACATCCCCCGCCCCTCCATAACACTGAGGGAGGCTGAGGCAGAAGGAAATGTCAATAAAACGGAACTTCTTCCCAAACCTGCAGTCCCTTGAGAAGGACCTGTGAGAAGAAGCTAACATTCCTCCAGGAAGCTCCCAACTATCTTTCTATTAATGTCTTCCTAGAAGGAAAAACCACCTTCACGTGACAAGAGCAAAGCCTCCTGTATCCTGTGTGTCCTCTGTCCTACTGCAACATTATTGCAAAACCTCCCTTTTGCCTGACCTCCCCCAACGCCATCCTAGAGAGTCAGCCTCTCGTCACGACCACAGCATAGCAACTCTTTCTACCCATGGGTCGTGTCCCTGTGCTTTAATAAAAATCAACTTTTGCCAGCAAAGCCATCTCAAGACTTCTTTCTTGACCATCGGTCTTGAACTCTAACATGTTTCCTACATCAGTCCTGTCTCTTGTAGGGCTCCTATGGAAATAACCATGCAACACGGCCCCGTTTCTGTCAACTCTTCCAACTCCATCCACCTAACCCACTGCACATTCTGTGTCCTCTGAGGACAGGACACTTCTGTGATTCTTGGGCTGAAACCATCACATGGCACCTCTTTCAGTCCTCGACTTTGTTGAGTTTGCCCATATTAAACTCCCCAGCATCCCATACTCACTTTCTTTTTCTCACATGTTTATCTGGTCAGTAGGTTCTAATCACCAATACCCTATAACAGGTTTCTGCTCCTGAGTAGATGACTCCATTTCTTTCCTTTGTCATCAAGCTCAAATCTTAACTCTCAGATGTTTGTCTCACAACTTTCAAAATTTTTCTTTCCCCTAATGCCTCTCTACCAGTTTCTCTTCTCCCTTTTTCTCAAACCCTTCTTTCCTTCCTTCCCTTCATTATCATTTTGTTCTTTGCATTCCTTCCTCCCTCCCCTTCTTTCTTTCTTTGGTTCTGTTATGTTAGTCCCCATACAGTACTTTAGTACTTTTCATGTAGTGTTCCATGACTCATTCTTCATGTAAAAGACCTAAGAGCTCACGGCAATACCTTCTCTATTATAAGGGATGAAGTGTTATCCACACAGGTTCATTTCAAATGTCTGCTTCTCTGCAAGTTAATGGGAAGCTTCATGGTCATGAACCCTGACCTTCCACACTACAGCTGGACATGGAGTATGCTAATTATTCACCACAATCTCCTGTCTCCCAAGACACTGAGCATATATGGGCTATCCCACCAGAAATCTGAACAGTTTCATTTCTCGGCTGAAATGGGTCAAATGGACTGAAATCACCTGAGTGTCTGTAAAAGTCACGGGCTTCAACACAACTCACCAGTATAGTCTTTGAAACTTAAACATCTAAAATTTAATCAGAAGCTGACGTGGGTGTGACGCTACTATGTAGAAATATCTATCTGAATTCTGGAAAGCAGCACTGCACCCGACTACAAGTGACTTGCAGAGGTAGATGCAGAGACTATTCCTGAAGGAAGGGGCTGGAATTCGTACAACGTGTCAGGAAGGGAGGAACAGGTGTGAGCAATCCATCCACAGCCCCTCCTGTTTTGGCCATTAGCAGAGGGTTCACACTGCACAGGAACCCGGCCAATGCTGGGGCATAGGAGGGAGATTTCCACATCCCTCACCTCACTCCATGTGTGTTGTGTCCTGGGAAGACAAACCTTGTATTTACACACAATGTGGAAGAGCCGTCAGCCATGTGTCCCTGGTGCAAGTGACATCAGAGCTCGTCCATCCTGGATCACACCACACACATCTCTCCACTGTGGGAGAGCCTTTAGTCAGGGATCTAACCTCAGGAGACACGAGAGAACTCACCCTTCCCAGGAAAGTAGACATAGTATGCATGGGGGAAACAATGCCATGGCAGTGCTCACCTCTGTACACAGCAAAACCATTGGAGAGACACCTTAGGGATGGAACGATGGTGGAAGACCCTTCATTCAGAGAGCTCTGCTCTTATTCACACGCAGGTCATCACACGGGGTAGAAGCCATGTGGTGGGATTGCTGCACAAAAGATCGCAACAACATGCATCCCTTCGAGGCCATGAGCACGTTCCCACAGACAGAGACTGGTTGAATGCCATCTTCAGGGGAAAGCATTTAATCCTGCCACACCCTTATCTAGCAACCGAGGAGCCACACCAGTGGGAATCCCAACAAATGCGGTCAACGTGGAAGAGCCATTAGATACAGCTCTCACATTTGGAGACACCAGCCAACTCAGAGCAGAGAAACCTGTGACTGTCATCACTGGGGTCCCGCCTGTACCCAGACTGCCCACCTTTCTCACCACCACAGAAATCATACAGTACAAACCCTGTGTCTCTGATCACTGAGGCAGAGCCTTCTGTCAGAAGTGGGCCCTTTACCAACACCAGAGAACTCACACGGGGAGAACCACTAGCACTATATCCTGGTGGGAGAAGCTTCAACTAGGGCTCAGGCCTGAGCTTCCACTACCATCTCAGAGTGCACGTCATCCCTCACACGGGAACGAAGGATCAGGCATCTCTTGGGACCCCCTGTATCATCGCTGTTGCTGAATTCCTATGAAATCCATGTGGGAATCCCATTCCTCACGGAGCCAACATGTGAAGGACCTGGGAGTATTCACACACAAGAAAATCCTCCCAGTGTGATGAGGAAAGGAATGGGCTCAGGTATCCCTTATTTCTTAGCCAGCAATGACACCCTCACACCGAGGAATCACTGATCCCAACGCAATGGGGAGAAATTCTTCCTGGGACACTCATATCAGAAAATCACTGGGCAAATACCTCCCAAGGAATTTCCTAGGGTGACATTGAGATACAAACTCAGACACTAAAACACATACAACTGGGTCCCATTCTGAGGAATGTGGTATGAGCTCTTCCAGTAACCAATAGCTAGAAATCAAGCACATCTTCTCTGATCCATCAGTACTTGCATAAAGGCCAGGATCACTGAACAGGCGGGGTCTCACAACCATGCACACTGTGCCAAGTAAGAACGGGGAATTTTTCCTTTACGAACTCTCACAACTGACACAGGTACTGTCTCCTGGTAGGATGTTGGGTCACAGGAAGTTAACATTGCCAGCAAGAAAGACACCCAATCAAGGCCTGAACCTCAACCAAGGTGGCAGGTTCAGAACCAAGACAACTTACCACTGCGATGCATATCCACCAGGGAGATGACAGGGGTCACACTCCTGTATGTGCTGCACTTCCATCTGCGCTGAAGAGACAGAGGCCAGACGCTTTGGATGCTGCCCATGAGGCAACGTCCCCTGAACCTCGAAGCACCACCTGTAAAAACAAGGAGAGCATTTAGTTGAGGTCTCAGGACCTGCACCTGGGGAAACACAGAGTCACCCATGATGGAAAGCAGTCCCCTCCCTCTCAGCAGGGAGTGCAAGTTCAAGGAGGCCAAAACCACAGAGCCCTGCCATGTGTGAAAGACTTAGCTTTGCTGCTGGAAGACGTTCCCCTAATTCATGTTTGGTGATTTGGCTGCCAGGAGTTCCATGAGGCTGAAATGGACCTCTGGTCTTTCCTTGGTAAGACATGCCTCTCATCCATCATCCATAATCCATCATGGATGCCTCTCATCCATCGACCCTGGAACTCAACAGGAAAAACAACAACAACAACAACAACAACAACAACAACAACAACAAAACCAACAACAGCTACCTTCCACTTCCACAAGACCCTTCCACTTCAGGGTCGTGGCTACGGCAGACTTCACACTGTGTGCATTTTGCCCTGATAAACACCGACCCTCCAATAAAGCACAGAGCATAGAGACAGGCTACGGCACCCCAGTGACCTGGAAGGCTGCTGTGGCTTCCTGGGCCTGCCTGCCTCCCACCCTCCCTGGCTCCAGTCCTTTCCTATGAACATCTGCCTGGGCCCTGTGACTCTGGCTCTGCCCCAGGAGCCCCAGGCCCTGGGTGCAGGCCAGAAAAAAGCAGTTGAGTGGCCTCAGATCCAGCTGGCCGGCCCTGTGCTCCCCTCAACCCAAGCAACGTGGTGACCAACATGGGCCCAGGTGCCAGATCAGACTGCAGCCCTCACCTTCCTGCTCAAACAGAGAGGGCACCTCAGAAGCAAGGCACATCAGTCCCAAATAACCTGCCCTTTAGCCCCACCCCACTGGCCTGGATAACCCCTGGGGACAGAAGCCCCAGAAACCAACAAAACCTCCACTCCATGCAGCACATTTCACTCATCCTCACGTTTTGCAAAGGTTGTCTGATGGTTCCAGAAAAATCTGGCTAAGTTATGGCCCGTGTGCTGTAGTGGTGTTTGGAACCCTTAACCTCCCCAGACTTTGAAAGGTCACCTGACCCATTTTGGAGGGCTTGCCCAGGGACCACGCCCCTTCTCCTGCCAGCCTGGGATTCTGCCTGCAGAGGGAATCCCCATCATTGCTGGACAGAGGCATGACACTCTAACTGCCCCAGCTGACCTGAGCAGGAGCCCCCACAAGTGAGGGGACAAGGGAGAGAGCCCTCGGCTCAGAGACAAGCCCACATGGTGCTTGACGAGACATGACATCCCTCTGGGAGCCGCCAAAGAAGGGGCAGCTATGACAACAAATTCAGGGACTTCATCTTATCACAAAGGGCTATAAACAATGAGCCACGGGGCTTTCTTAGACCTGAGAAGGGGCTGTGACCAGCAGGTCTGGCTGATGTGGATACCGGGTTGCTGCAGGCCCACCTGGCACCATGGGCCACCGAGCACAGACTTCTTGGCAGAGGCCAAGGCCCGCACATGCCTAGATTTCCCAGGAGGCAGGGCCTCTCTCTGTCAGCAGGTCTTGGGAAGCAGGAGGATGCCTCCAGGTGTGAAATAATCCCTCAGTTCTGAGGGAAAGACTGAAAGCATCTCTCTGTTCGTTGGGTTGGCCCAGCCCTCCACAGATCTCCTCGTTTCCAGCAGTGACCTGGAAACTACAGTTTCCTTTTCCCAGGGTGTCCAGGAACTATGCTCTTCAACAGAGGCACGCTGTTAAGCCCCTGAGAGAGGCAGGCCAGGACTCCCAAAGGGCAGGGTCACCCGGAGCATACTTGTCTCACTCACAAACACCTCCAGGGCACACCAGATGGGCTCAATCCGATGCTCTTGGAGGCTGTCAGGATTACTCCAAAGTGCCGGTATTTCTTCACACTTACAAGTGGAAAGAGACAGGGACCAGGGTGTCCAGAACCACCTCCCGCTCTTGGAACTGCACTGATCTTCTGTGGGGAAATCCCTGGGCATCCCCAGAGGGTCTGTGTGGAGCAGCGTCCTCCTCCTTCCCTGACCAGGGACTTTCATCCACCCAGTACAACAGCAGACCCACCCAGCCCCTCTGTGCTCAGGGTCAATGGGACAGCAGGCTCTTTTCCAGAGGAAGAGCAGAGGCACCAGAACACAACGTCATGGGTCTTGCCATTCCTCCAGAATCTCTCTGTGAGAACAGATTGGGAAAGACCCCAGCATCGGAGCAAGAAATGCACTGTTTGGACTCTTGAGTATTTTACATTTGTCATTTTCCAGTGGCTTCTACATTGCGTTTCTCCTTGCAGTACTAATGAAAATGTCAAAATAAGTGTTCCTCCAAGAATACAAGTTAAAATCAGGTCTACCCAGAAATGATATTCTAAGTACCATCTAGATTGGACGTCCTCAAGACTTCTTCATAGTGGGATGCAGTCTAAAGGCTCAAGTAGCTTGGATGACCCAGGAACTAGGAAACTGCCACTTTCCAGGGGCAGAAGGGACCCGAAGCAGGTTGCCAGCCACCCAGACAGTGAAAAGGGATGATAGGAAATCACACTTGGATCATTGCTGTTTTCCTGTTAGAAAGATGGCAGAAAAGAGATGGACGAGAATTCTCAAGGAAGATTCATAGAGATGGAAGCTTTGCTAAGAGAGCCATCTGAAACTAGAGTGTGAAGGACAATCAGGAAGGAAACCCTAGGCACATCTCTTGTTTCAAGTGTCCGAGCACCAAGATCTTTTGACTTCTGGCCCTTGGACCTGCTCAGTGACAGATCCACCACCACCTGATACACATCGATCTTCTCTGGACTGAAAGAGAGACAACGCAACACCTGTTAACTGCCAGTACTCGTCGTCTACCTTGCAAAACATGTGCCTGTGCTTTTCCCTCATAAACTTGTACTCACTGTTCAAAATTGGGAGCACACCTGATTTCTCTCCACTCTGTGTCTCCCAGATGAGCATCCCAATTCCCCAAACAGAAGTGTCCTTTTTTTTCTTTTCTTTCCCAGCACCCACTTTTTGACCTACACAAAGTTGTACCAATGCAAAGGGCCATGGTAGGCTATTTATACATCGTCAGGTTATGGCAAACATCAGAGGAAATATTCAATGCCAACATCCACCTCACTGTCACAGCCGGCACTACAAATCAACCAGAAAACATGAGGGTAAGAGGATGATGAAAATAAATTAAGAGACAAAGAGTTGGGGGTAGGAGGCACACTGAGGATGATGTCCAACAGTACCGATTTTATTCCACATCTTATAATCATTTATAAGGCAGACCACAATAGGAGGAGTAATACATAAGTAACTAGTCCAATGACTGCAAGTTTCTATAACAAGTTTACATTAATTACAAGCAAACCTCGTGATACCAGGTAGTCTCGGCTAAAGTCATTAGCAAGACAATCAATCAGAGAGTGGGTTATGGGAGGTACAGGAACGACAAGGACCAACTAAGAACTCATGACCCAGACCACATTGTTCCCTTCTGTAGGGAGAGCATATGGGAAGTCACGTAGGCGAGCACACAACACATAGCACAGACCCTTTCTCAGTGTTACTCAACTTTCCCGTCCTTAACCCCTTGTCAAGGTGTCCAGACTTTTTTTTCCTTAAAGATTTTATTTATTTATTTGACAGACAGAGATTACAAGTAGGCAGAGAGGCAGGCAGAGAGAGAGGGGAAAGCAGGCTCCCCGCTGAGGAGAGAGCCTGATGCAGGGTTCGATCCCAGGACCCCGGGATCATGACCTGAGCCAAAGGCAGAGGCTTTAGCCCACTGAGCCACCCAGGTGCCCCAAGGTGTCCAGATTTTAAAGGAGACACAAGTCAGGGCCTGGTTTGATCCACGACTCCAACCATGCCGTAGCCTCCAACATCTCCCCCTTCTTTTTTAAATAAAGCAAGCATATGAATTTGTGCCTGAGCCTGCAGTCATTGTTGTCCTGTACGAAACAAGGAAACTCCTCATCCTACAATCAATATAGCCAAGACAGTGAATATAATGATAAAAATCCAAAAAGAATATTTCATTATATTTCCGGGATTAAACCCGTGAAACCCATCCAAAATCTGAGATACTTTAGTAGCAGGATTTTGTACATCTAGTTCTGAATGTCCTATATTAGCAATTTCCTTTTGTAACTCAGCAAGATCTAGACTTACATTACTATGAAACCATATTCCCTGCAAATGATGTTTAACAGCATGCCAAGAATAATTCAAGGCTTTCAAGGGAGTGACACAAATATGTTGAAATCCTCCATGACATACTAAAGACATTTGAGTTCTAAACACCGATAATTGTCCCCCCCCCCAAATTCTACTGCTTCTTCCAATCCTTCCAACCGGCTTAAAATTTTTTGGTCTATATGCTCCTGAGTAGCCAAGGCATAAGAGATATTTTGGGCTAGAGAATTCACATGTGCGGCAGTTTGTACAGATTGCAGAAGAACTATAGTAGAAACAGTAGTTGTAGCAATTAGAGAGATTAATATAGTTATCCCAACGATAAGTAACCCTATGAAGTGCTTAACTCTTTTCACCTGAGCTTGCAATTCTAATGGTAGCTGATACCCATAATTGCCATACTAGGGATCCTCCACTTCCACAAGGAGGAGTACATACAGAGGTTGCATTACAAAAATATCATAATGGGGTGTCCTTTTAGAACATAAAAAGAAATGGGTATACAATTAATTAATACACATTCATTACACTCTATGTGAAACGTGAGGTATTCTCCTTTTGGCCCCTTAAACACCGAAGGGAAAATTGTACTGGGGCCCACAACTAATAAAAAGGGGCGGGGAACACAAGCTTTCATGGAAAATTCCTCCCGAGCAGTTCCATCCAGAGGGTTGTCTCCTACTCTGCGTGTGGCAGGGCCCAAGGCAGCTACCAGCTTCCACAGCTCAGGATGAATCATTTCTTCTGTAGCAAAGAGTCCCGCTGGAAGTTTTGTGTTATGAAAGTATAGATGACCTTTTTGAGATTCTCTGTTAAGATGAACAAAGGGTCTTTCAATTTGAACTCTAGACGCCTTAGACCAGTCAGTAATAGTGAATCCGGGAACACCTGGTGGAGACATAATCTGTGGCACCTCTTGTACACATTCCTTCCAAATGGGGCCTGGAACAGAGAAATTAAGACTCTCGGGACAAGGTAAATACCCCTGTGGGCGCATACCTAATCCACTAAATGTAGGGTTCTCCTCTCCAACAATTTCATAAATATTCCATTCCTCCATTCGCCTAGCAATGGCCCCCATATGAGGAATTACTTTGAGAGAGATCACTATATGGGGAACTTGTTCAATCATCATGCAGCCATTCATTAAAATTTGCTCATGAGAGGGGTCTTGAAAACAAATAGGGACTTGTGCCGAAATTCCAGACCAATTCATATAATGTTCGGCATGTTCTATTCCCTCCGTGGCAATACCTCCAAAATGTTCTGGGATATTAGTATGAATTCGGGGCGTGGGATCATCCCAAGTAATTGGGTGCACCAATGGAGGTTCAGGCAAGTAAGCCCAGTAATGAGTGGCTTGAACCTTAGGCATATTAACTAAAGCCAATAAAGCATATAAGACAGCCAGAATGGCCTCATTGGGCCGGGCCTGGTTGACCAGGTTCATGGCTTGAATTATAAGATTTCTCATCTGTCCCACTCAAAAGAGGGGTAAACGTCTCCTTCGTCTTCATCTTCTCTGACTCCTTCGATCCAGAGCCATTGTTGCTCTTCTCTGGCATAGCAGTGAGAAGTTGGCACCATCTTTCTGGGAGCCACCACGGGGTGCCTCATCCTGTGGGAAAATACAAACAAACCCTCGCCCTTTTCAAAGCACTGGGTCTGGACCTTTCCATACTCCGGTCAAAGGATCTTTCCACCGGGCGTATGGAAGTGCAGAAAAATCAGGATGCCAGAAGCGCTCAGCTGCTGTCCGACCAATATCATCCACATTTAAAAAATTAAAACATATAGGGTTAAAGTTAAATGCATATGTGGGGAATATTTTACTTTTCCCTGTAGTATCTCCCCCCTTTTTAATTTTTTAAAGATAGGATTTAAGAGTACTATTTGCACATTCAAAATGGCTTGACCCTGAGAATTATATGGGATGCCAGTAGAGTGTGCTATGTCGAAAATGGCACAAAAGGTTTGAAAAGCTTGAGATGTATAGGCAGTCCCATTATCCGTCTTTATTGCTTCTGGGTTGCCCAGAGTGGCAAATGCTGAAAGCAAATGATTTTGAACATCAGTAAAGGATTCCCCAGAGTGTGCCATAGCATGTAAAAATCCAGAAAAGGTATCAATAGAAACATGGAGATACTTAAGTCTTCCAAAAGGGGGAAAAATAGTTACATCCATTTGCCAAAAACGACTAGGCATTAAGCCTCGAGGATTCACACATAAATTGGTTGGGGATGAAGAATAGGGCAAGTGGAGCAGCTCTTAACTATTTGTCGAGCTTCTTCTCTAGTTACCCGAAATTGTTTACATAAAGCCACTGCATTTTGATGAAAACGCGCATGACTTTGACTGGATTCCTCAAACTTAGTGGTTAACACCAATTGTATGTGAGCTAATGCATCTGCAATAGCATTGCCCTCAGTTAAAGGTCCAGGTAAGTTAGTATGTGCTCGAATATGCACAATATAAATAGGATTAGCTCTTTTTTGAAGCAAACATTGAATACTTGTAAAAAGATGAAAAAGTTCCTCATCATTAGTAAGAATATAAGCAGTTGGTAACAACGGAATGGCATGTGCCACGTAATGACTATCACTGTATAAGTTACATGGTTCAGAAAATTTCTCCAGGGCTAAATGTACTGCTTTTAATTCAGCTCTCTGTACAGACTTAGTGGCATAAAATGCTTGAAAAGACCCCTGACCCAAATGAGAAGATTTGTAAATGCCAATATGTCCTCTTTTATCAGCATCTACAAAAACATTAATAGTAGAAGCAAAGGGACTTGTCTGAATAGGATCATTACAATAGAAACTGTAGAAAAGAAATGCAATAACTTATACGCCGGTAAATGATATCGAAGTTGTCGTGGGTAATTAGAAAGTGCTATCTGCCAATCAAGGTTAAATTTGAATAATGTCTGCACACGATCAATAGTTAACATTAGTAAAATTAAAAAATCAGGTTCTTTACCTGTGATATGAACAATTCGCTGGCGCCCCCTAGTGATCAGTTGCGTTAACAATTCTATTTGCCCTGTAATAATATGCAATTGATGTAGTGCTAAATGGATCCATTCCAGGGGTCCTTGAATTTGCCATATCACTGCCAAGGGTAATTTTGATGGCATTAACAATATTGGGTATATCGGTGTGGTAGGATCATATTGACAAAGTTGCGCTTGTGACAATTTATCATTAATTGACTAATTGCAATGCTGCCTTAGTGCTTTCAGTTAAAATTCGAGGAGACGAAGGAGAACCGTCTCCCTTTAGGATATCAGATAAAGGTTTCATATCATCAGCTGTTAAATGTAGAAAGGGACTAATCCAGTTAATATCTCCTAATAATTTTTGAAAATCATTTAACGTACATAAAGATTGAATTCTCAAAGAGATTTTTTGAGGGCGAATTCCTTTATTCTCAATGATGTAACCCAAATATTCAAATGGTTCCATTTTTGTACCTTTTCAGGAGCTATAATTAAATTATATTGTTGTAGTTGATTAATTAAAAAGACAAAAGTACTTTGTAAAATGTCTTGTTTCAGCTGCCAATAAAATATCATCCATATAATGCATGCAATAAACCATTGGTTCGAATTGTACTCGAAACGGGGCAATTGCAAGAGACACAAACTCTTGACACAAGGTGGGGCTATTAGCCATACCTTGGGGCAAAACTTGCCACTGATATAGCTTAGCAGATTCCTTATGATTAGTACTAGGAATAGTAAAAGTGAACCGTTCACAATCCTGAGGGGCTAGAGGAATAGTAATAAAGCAATCTTTTAAATCTAATGTTATCAATTTATATTGAAGAGGAATAGCTGATGGTGTAGGTAAACCAGGCTGAAAGGCCCCCATAGGTTTCATGGTAGCATTTACGGCTCTCAGATCCTGTAATAACCTCCAGTTTCCTGATTTTTTCTTTATCACAAATATAGGAGTATTCCAAGGGCTACAGGACTCCTTTAAATGACCCAAAAGCAGCTGCTCTTCTGTCAGGGTAGCCACTGCTGCCAGCTTTTCTGAAGGCCCTTGCTGACCACCCATATAGGGTCATTAGATTTCCACTCGATAGGCAGCACAGGGGAGGAGTTCAGTAGCCCTGAAGAAAACCCGACCCCGCTTCTGAAGGTTGTGATTGTAAATGAAGCAGATGGGGTTTTCCCTGTAAATCTTCTCTTAAGCCCTTACCTGAAATATATCCCATTTTTTCCATAAGGGCCATTGCAACTGAATGCTGCTTAGATCTGGGGATAGGAGCTGTTGTCAAAGAAACACCCATATCTGTTAAGGCATCACGTCCCCATAAATTAAGTTCAATTTGTAGCACAAATGGTTGGAATACTCCTTGATGACCCTCAGCAGTGGACCAATTTAAAAAATTAGCACTTAATTTAGGAGCATAGACTTGTCCTACACCTCTAATAGAAGTATCTGAATCTACAAGAGGCCAGTTTTTAGGCCAGTGCCAGGAGGCGATTACTGAAACATCTGCTCCAGTGTCCACTGAAAAGTCTGAAAAGGCTCGACCCTGAAGGAATAAGGTCAAATAATGTTTGTCTGCAGAAATTAAATGAGCCCAACAAACATCAGTAGAGCCAAAGCCTCCGGTTCCTCGCTTGCCCTTTACCACTGGATTATTGGTTTCCAGCCGTGGCATAATAATTAATTGTGCAATAGGAATCCGAGGTTGCAGTGAGAGCACTCCTTCTCTTAAAGTGGCCATAATTTTAATTTCTCATGTATAATCCTCATCTATCACCCCAGGATGGACAGATAGTCCTTTCATTGTCCAACTAGATCTCCCTAATAATAAACCCGAAATCCCCTTAGGTAATGGTCCCCAGATTCCGGTTGTAATAGCCTTGGGAGGTTTCTCAGCGTCCATGTAAACAGGTGTATCTGGGGCCAAGTCTAATCCTGCACTGGAGGGGTACCTCAATATAATTTGTCGATGCCTGGGAGGTCAGCAGTATTTGCCCTGACAGGGGTGACTGAGGAATCTTTGCTGCTATTGTTTGTTGGGGCTGCAGCGAGCCCCGATTCCAGTTTCCCTGAATAAGGTTCCCAAATTTGTCCCTTTGGGAATGACAGTCTTTTGCCCAATGAAATCCTCAGGGACAACGAGGACATAAGGAACTGGGAGCAGACTTTCTCCCAATATTAAAGGAGGAAGAAGTTCCCGAAGAAATTACTCTCAATTGTGGGCATTGAGCCTTAAAATGCCCAGGTTGTCCACATTTAAAACAAAGACGTTTTTGTAATTGCTCCTTTGTAATCATACATCTTTGCATTTCTGTTGGAGAAATGCCCTTCAATGCAGCCGCTAAAGTTACCCCTTGGATATAGGATGATCCGATCTCTGCACGTAAGTGAATATAATCCTCTAAAATACCTGTTTTCTTCCATGGGCAGATAGCAGCTTGACAGGCAGAATCAGCATTCTCAAAGGCCAATTGTTTGACAATAATAGTTCCAGCTTCTCCATCTACCACAATTCTACCAACAGCCTTTAAGAGCCAGGCTACAAAATCCTGATAGGGTTCATCTGGGCCCTGACGAATTTTTGACAATTCCTCAGTTTGCACTCGTAATGAAGGAGGATGCTTCCATGCCTTTAAGGCACATTGCGGAATTTGTTGATAGGCAATTTCGGGATAATCAATTTGTGTTTGTACCTCAGCATAAGACCCATCTCCTGTTAACATTTCGTAAGATATAGGTATATTAGTTCTCCTGTTATATATATCCATTTCATTAGCCCTTTCAAAGAACTCTGTTTTCCATAAAAGATAATCTCCCCCTGACAGACATGCCTGTGCTATGACTTTCCAATCTCCAGGGCACAAGCCTTCTAAACCTACGCTATCCAGTAGAGACAAAGTGTATGGAGGAGTAGGCCCATATTGTGAAGTGGTCACTTTAATTTCTTTTAGCATTTTAAAATTTACAGTATTATAAGTCCTTCGGCCATCAGGCAGTTGTGTCACAGGGTAAGCGGAAAGGGCAGAAGTATCCTCTCCCGCTTGTTGGGCTTGATAAAGTGACCGCTGTAGTGGCATAGTTTTTAGTGGTTCTACTCCTTCAGGAAGTTGTTTTGGATAAACAATTGAGTGTGGACTCACGGGAAACATACTTTTAGGCATAGGCTCCCCATCTCTGTAGGGCACACCAGATTGAGGATGCTACATTACTGGAAATCCTACACTCGAGTCCTTAGAGGTAGAAATGTTAAGGGATTCAGTCTGAGTTCGTCTATGTGTCATAAAGGTTGTTTGAACCCCAATAGACTCAAAATTTTTTCCAAAGTGGGGATCTCTGGCTGACAAACAGAACGGCTGGGGTCTACAGTGGCAGAGGCAAGAAATATGTCTTTTTCATCATTCAGAGGCACTCCATCTCCAGGAGTATGAAAAGGATCAGAATGAGAATCGGTGAGGTCAGCAACTAACTCAGAAGAAATACCAGCACCAAGATGTTCATACTCATTCTCCAATTCATCTATGGCCAAATTACAAAGAGAATCATGAGAAGCTATAGAAGTTAATTCTATAGAATGTTGTGGATCTAAAGTCTCTCGAATATCTTCCAAACTTTCATGGTTCCTTCAGGGCAAGCACATGGTCCTCTAATTTTCAAATGATTTTTAATCTCTTCCCCTACTTTCTGCCAAATTTGTAAATTTACCATTCTTCCTTTAGGGAACCAAGGACAAAGATCAGACACCACACCAAAAAATTGCTGTAAGGCCTTCTTTGAGTGCTTAGACCCCTTCTGTTTAAAAGGTCCTGCAATGCCATAACAAAAAGATCCTCCTGTTCCTTAGAATGAGACTGCCCCATATTATTTTGCTCCTGCCATCACCCATCAACCTGAGCTCCTCTTACCGAAATCCTGATAACCACTCACCTGTACTTCCGCGCTCCCATGAAACATGCTCACAGTCCCTGTTCGGGCGCCACTTTTCACAGCCGGCACAACAAATCGACCAGGAAATGTGAGCATAAGAGGATGGTGAAAAGAAATTAAGAGACAAAGAGATGGGGGCAGGGGGAGCACTGAGGATGATGTCCAACAGTACCGATTTTATTTCACATCTTATAATCATTTATAAGGCAGACCACAATAGGAGAAGTAATACATCAGTATCCAGTCAGATGACTGCAAGTTTCTATAACAAGTTTACATTAACTACAAGCAAACCTCGTGATGCCAGATACTCTTGGCTAAAGCCATTAGCAAGACAATCAACCAGGGAGTGGGTTATGGGAGGTACAGGAATGACAAGGAACAACTAAGAACTCATGACCCAGACCACATTGTTCCCTTCCGTAGGGAGAGCATGTGGGAAGTCACATAGGCGAGCACATGACACATAGAACAGACCCTTTCTCAGTGTTACTCAACTTTTCCGTCCTTAACCCCTTGTCAAGGTGTCCAGACATTAAAGGAGACACAGTTCAGGTCCCGGTTTGATCCACGACTCCACCCATGCCATAGCCTCCAACACCTCACCTTAAATTCAGATTCCTGAAATCAATGGGTTTCCAATTCAGTCTTTTTTGAAAATATCTTTCCAAAGAACCAGCCCCGGCTGTTGGAAATAGAATGTCTATTTTGGGGGTGCTTGGGTGGCTCAGTAGGTTAAAGCCTCTGCCTTCAGCTCAGGTCATGATCCCAGGGTCTTGGGATCGAGCCCCACGTTGGGCTCTCTGCTCCGCAGGGACCCTGCTTCCTCCTCTCTCTCTGCCTGCCTCTGCCTAATTGTGATTTCTGTCTGTCAAATAAATAAGTAAAATCTTTTTAAAAAGGTCTATTTTGACAGAACGTCAGAAATCCATCCAATTTCCTCCATCGTAGTCTCTAAGGTACTCTAAATAGCCATACTTGTCTTCACACCACCACCACCAAGGAAACCCTCACCAAGTTGTAAACTCCAATTAATTGTTTTATTAAAAACAAAAACACACACAAAAAAAAACACAAAAAGTGGTGGAGATGACCCGCTGTCCACAAAGGAAGACCCTCCCTGCAGACCGGAAATGGAGGATGGGTGGCAGGCAAGAGGGAGGTCAGTGCACTAAAGGCCTTTGAAATCGGATACGCAGGGAGGATCCAGTGTTTTCAAAGAGTAGCTCTCAGTCTCCTGCATTTGCCAAAATGACAGAGATTACTTGATATTATTCAAAACTTAATTTCTTTAAAAGTACATATTTTCATAACATCATTAAGAAAGTTTTCCAAAACTGTGCCAGAAAAATGTTCTATCTAGATATCAATTGGATAAAAGGGTATAATTGTGTTACCTGAAACAGCATGATGATTGTATTGTCGTGTGTAAATATATGCTGTTACTAGTTTGGTTTTGTTCCCTCTTTCCATCATATTATGTTGCAGAACTCATAAAATATCTTCATTTACGTTTCATTTTTATTAACTTGTTTATTTTGTAGTGATTTTACTCACTTCTTTGGCAGAGAGACAGAGCTCCCAAGCAGGCAGAGTAACAGGCCAGGGCAGAGGGAGAAGCAGACGCTCCTCCCCTGAGCAGGGAGCTCGACATGGGCTGGATCCCAGGGCCTGGACCTGAGTCAAAGGCAATTGCTTAAGCGACTGAGAAACCCGGGTGCCCCAGGTAGAAATTATTTTAAAGAAATCATGTTATATTTGCTGCCTGTAAATGCCTATATTCACCGGGTTGTTGCCAAGGAGTTCTGAATTGTCTCCAAGAGCAGGACCTGAGCCGATGGCCAATACTTAACCCACTGAGCCACCCAAGAACTCCTAGAGAGACTTTGAGAAACAATTTCATATAAATAGGAGTTTTCCAGTGTAGCAGATAGTAAAATGAATATTTAAGTCTCCTATGTACCCTCAGGAGAATCATTTTTTTAATGTCAAAAAATGTAGTTAGTTAACTTACAGTGCAGTATTGCATTCTGCAGTAGAATTCAGGGACTCATCACTTCTCTCCACCACTCAGAGCTGGTCACAACAAGGGCCTTCTCAAATGCCCATCATCCATCGACCCCTCTCTAATCCATTTCCCTCCATGACCCCACAGTGTGCAGGGATGCCTTCACCCTGAGATTTCTGTCATGAACCACCGCCATGGTGACCTGATGACTCGCACCCATCCTTCTGTTTCAACTGTCACTCTGTTAGCTGAGCCCCTTGCAGTTTGGTGAACAGGTGTAAAGGTCCCCTTGATAGGAAATCTCAACTGCTCTTCTATGGGTATGTGCCTATCGATTTTCTCAACTCTCTTCTCTCAAGCTGGCTTCCTCCCTTTTACAGAGACCAGCTTCTTCTCTTTGGCTTTTCTTTTCCATCCTCTGAGTTCTCCTCCTGGTTTGATGCCTGTGTTCGTTATTTTTTCTGGGTTATTTCATTGGGATTTCTTGGGGAAGCTGCCTTCCTTAAATCGCTTCTATGTTCAGAAAACCATACTCTTTCTGAATGCCAATTTTGGACATAGTCATACAGGGAACAGACCCAGGTCACACACCGCACTGTTGTCCCTGGATCAGGAGAATCTTGGTACCACCCAGGCAGCACATTTGAGGGGAACAAATTGACGGTAACCTTTTCCCGATGGAGATAACAAAATCAGAGAAGAATGATCAGCGGTCGAAATGCAACTGTTTTTAGAAGAGACACTGGAAGGTATCAGGGTGTTTTCTTGGGTTGAGGTGGAGGGTTTCACAGGCCGTCTGCTTGATGCCTGGGAGTGGACAGGAACAGGCTGTGCCAATGGGTGGGTGGAAAGAACACATGGCAGCTGCACAGTGGACTGTCTGCTGGTCTCAAAGATACTGCAGGGCTGTGTTCTCAAGGCCTGGCCTAGGGAGGGAGACAGGAGACTGTCTCCTAAACCTACAGTCTCCAGAGGGTATCAAGAGACCTGAGAGGAGACAGGGGATGTTGGAGAAGAATGAGAGAGTAGGGGGGGACTCAGTCCAGCCAGGGTAGCCTCACTTCCATCCAGGCTCCTCAGAACAGTCCTCACATCAAGAGTAGGCCATTCAGCATCATACCTCTCCTTCCTGAAACCAACCATCCCCAGCCCACATGGCCACCTCCATGTTCGTTCATACCATGAACTGCTCCTCCGGATTGGCCAGCTCAAGGCAAGTGAGTTCTCAGCAGGGTCAAAGTGTGAGCGTTGGGAGTGGAAGGCAAGTGAATTCTCGGTGGGGTCCTATGTGACCATTGGGAGTTTGAATCCGCTTGGGAGCCAAGCAGAACCCCAGTGGCCGTGGGGTTCAACTGGCCTTCAGGATGGCCGTGGGCGACTGTGCTGACCTTGCAGAGAGGTGAGTGAATGTGGCCAATGCTACACATTCCTGGTCCTTCACTAGGGCTCCATTTGGAAGAAACCGCCTCATATTTTATGTCAGGGCCCCAAACGTAGAGGTGACTGAGGACTGAGTCTGGTCTCGCAGCACTCGCTCTCCCCTACAGAAACACTGGCACAGGAGGTTTTGAGATTGTGAGGATAGCTCTTGGTTCAGGGCTTCAGGACGTTTTCTCAGGGGCCCTATGTGGGTGTCAGGGGCTCGGGGATCTCCATCCACAGGGAAATGATGACATTCCTGTCCCAGATTCATCCCTCATCAGCGTGGCAACTCGGGACAGTGCCTTCAACACCCTACATTTCAGGGCCCTTCACTTTCCAATGGGGCTTCCATCCCGTTTCCACTCCCATCGGTGCTGCTGTGGGGAGGACACAGGAGAAAGGGACACGGATTCTCTGTTGGCTGTCAAACATCGTTCTCATGGGAAGGATAAAGAGGGGGCTTCCATCCTCCTATGCAGTGGAGCCATCCCAAGTTCCATGTCTGGATTCACCCACAGCCAGCTGTCTAGCCGAGTCCATAGGCAGTCCATTCCTCAACACCTGCCAAGTGACTGGGAAGCATCCCGTCCTTCCCTAGGTCCCAGGCGCTCCTTGGACTCAATCACTTGGGACACCGTGACAGCACTCTAACGTCTAGGCTGGGCAGGGAAACGGGGCACAGAGGGTTCTTGGGAACACTCTCAGGTAGGTGTGGCTGCTCAATAGGATGTGAACCCAGGCCATCAGGCATGCTCAAGGCGCTCTGTTGTGTTTCTGTCATGTCTCCGCTGAATACGAGCCATTGCCCACAGAACCTGTGGGTGTGGGAAGGGCGGAATTTAGAGCACAGCCCACAGCGACCTCTTCCTAAGTCCCACCTGGAGGGAAGAATGCCTGCTGGGCTGCTGGTGAGTAGGGGCATGAGATGGTTGGACTAGAAATAAAGAATGTCGAATCCCCCTATGGGCTTCTGACAACAAGATGTCAACACTGCTCTCTATTTCTATGCGTCTCCCAGCAATCTGTGTGGAGCTTCCCGCTGAGGATGTGGAGATGCCCACAACCACACCAGCCCCTGCAGGACCACGCAAGAAGAAAGTTTGGTTCTCCCTCCACGATCAGGTCTACCCCACTGGGGACACCGAGGAAGGTACCTTAGAGATTGACTCCTTACGTTGATTGGAGACACATTCTTTCGTTCAGTAGCACAGACATAACCGAAGATTTTAGAACTGCTGAGACACATTTTCCTCTGATTTCACTGGTAGCCATTTCCCTCTATGCCGTCCGTCTCCATTAAGTCCACAAGTCACGATGAAATTCTCATTCAAACTGGATCCAACGGGCACAGGAAAAATGTGTCTACTAGCTGAAGGGATGGATCTTAGGTCTTTCTGGAACACACAGTCCCTATAGGTCTTTCCAGGAAACATGGTTCTTAGATGTGTAGGAAGGAAGAGACTATGTTTTCCACCAGTAATGCTGAAAGAAAAATGGAACAGAATACGACAGGAGGTTTCACGATCTCCCCCCTGCACTTCCGCCCATTAGCCACATCTTACATGGGTGTGCTACATACCTTCCAAGGAACAAAATGACCTCACCACATTTGGGGAACTCAAGTACCCAGTACATTTCATGTGTTTACCATTCTACAAATTGGGCCAATGCATTCAGGGACGTCTTCTCATTCTGGAAACAGACAGAAATCTGTGCACTAATGTCTCACACTGCTGGGTTCCCAATATCCACAGACAGGCACAGCCCCCAAATCCAACATGGGAGGAAAGTACACATTAAATGGCATCCATACACATCATGGTGTGCAATTCAGGCATAAGAAGAAACAAAGGTTTCCAATATTCTAGGAAATAGATGGACCCTGGAAACCTAACACACAATTTGAAAGCAAGCACACAAGGAAAGAGGTACATTACACGATCCCAGGCTTTGAGGACACCAGAGTAGGGGCATTCGTAGACCCAGAAAGTGGAAGGGATGGTGCAGGGAGGAAAGGGGGAGGGCAGGTCATGTCGTCACGGGTACAGAGGATCCATGAGATAGGATGGCAATGTTTTCCCCATAGATGGCAGCGTTGTCTACAAAGCATCAGGGGTGTGAGCAGTGTCACTGAACATACACGTACTAATGAATACAACCATCCACAGGACTTTGATTCCATCACCGAAAAACCCACTACTCCAAGGCAATAGAGGACTGATAGGATCACAGCAGAGGTGCAGGGAAGACAGCTGAACAGGCCCTATGACCAGGTGAAGTAGTGACAAGCTGGCTTGGCTTCACAGTGGGGAGGAGGGCTCAGGGGACTGCGGCCTGAAACCCAGTGTGCCTTGAGTGCTTCCCAGACGGATGCTGATGAGTTACCACTGATGGCATCCCCTCTGTTTGAAAGTCAAGGCCCTGTTTCCCTTTTCCACCCTGCTCCCCTCCTCTGTGTTTCTATGTACACCAAGGATGTGGGCCCAGCAGCACCTCAGGCCTTGCTTGGTCACTCTTCACATCCATTCACTCTGCCCCCCCATCCACATCCAGCAGACTTAACTCCCCTAGTCATTCCTGAGTAGTGCAGGCAATGTCCTGACATATCCTCTCTGTTCTCCTAGACCCTGTAGAGGGCCAGTCCATGGTCCTTCCCAGGGCCTGGACAGAGGAAGTCGCCCCAACTCTTCTTAAGGTAAGCTCACCTCTCTTTCTCAGAGACAGTACTGGTGCTTCCTTGTTTTTTTCCGTCAATGGAGTTTGATGAAAACTGGCACTCCCAGGGGAAGGGGGCAGCAGTCTCCCCTCGGGGAGGAATGTTGGGTCCGACCTCTTACGCACAGTGGACCCAAAAAGGGTGATGATACAGGACAGCCTCAGTTACAAACTCGATGGGATCAAACACCTTCTTCAGCAGAAAAGGTTTCTCCTTGAAAAAGAACGTTCTGTCTGTTGATCAGAATGGACTTTGGAGATCTGCCATGAACAGCTCCAGCATCATTCCAACTGTCCTCTTCAACTCGGGTGGGGGGTCATGGACTCAACCATGGGACCTCATCCAATTAACTGCCTGAAGTCGTCCCCAAACCAAAGAGCTGGCCCAACAGTGGACAGGATGCTGTGATCCTCACTGTGTTTCCTTTTCCCCAATCACAGGTAGACGCTAGGAGGAATGACAGCTGTATGTATTTAACAACATCGGGCTCTGGGAGGAAATCTAGACGAAAAAGCAGCCTGCCCCCTGATTCTGGGTTCCAACAAGGAATGGGGGTTGAGGGATACTGACTGAGACTGTCCAGTGAGGCACGATGACCACGTTGAACAGGGCCTGGACAAACTCGAACATAGGGCAGGGGTGATTAGTGTGCTCGTGGGATGAAGGCCCTGTATGCATGGGGGCGTGGGTGCATGTCTATGTGTGTCTGTGTGCATGTTTGTGTGTTCATGTGTTATGCTTGTGAACACAAATGTGTGCCTTTCTCAGGAGATATTTCTCACACTTCCATCACAATCAAAGTGTCACCCTTCCAATACACTCATCACCCTGGCACACTTTACATACTCCTTCCACTGCTCACCACAGCTATGCCTGGAGGACGTTTCCCTTTGCTTTCCTGAGACGGGAATTGTGCAGAGATGAATGATCCAAACCCTTGACCTCCTACTTAGAAAGCCAATATTTGAGCTCAGGTTTCAATCTGAAAGTTGCTCTGGCCTATGCACCTGTGTTAGTCCCTCAGCCAGGGGTTCATGATGTACCATAGGTGCTAGGTAGTAAAGGGCCAACAGCATCTCTGCACACAGCCAAAAACCTAGATTCTATGATGGTCCCTGA
Organism: Enhydra lutris kenyoni; assembly: GCF_002288905.1. NCBI lineage: Eukaryota > Metazoa > Chordata > Mammalia > Carnivora > Mustelidae > Enhydra > Enhydra lutris. The sequence goes on along the minus strand of NW_019154220.1, from coordinate 351,999 downwards.
CACGACCCAACATGACACAGTGACTTCCAAGGTCACAGAAACCACGGCAAGGATAGAAGCCCATGTTAAATATTACAGCCTGGTCCCTGGAGTCAAGTGCACAGAGAAAAGCCACATCCTCATGTTCAAGCCCACAATGCTGGAAAGGGTGTGGACCCGTGGAGGACAGAACAGGGAAACATCAGTCATAGCCGGTCTCAGTGTGTACACACGACCTATGGCAGAAAAGCATCATGGAGGGAATTTACTGTACTTGATAAGATTTCCGTAAGCCCCAGGAAGGTTCAAATTCTCTAGGCACACACTTACACACCACTGGCAAATAGGAAATCAAGTTCAAGCTTGGTTGGAAGCTTTGGACCAACACCCCTGGGGCAAATCTCCTGCAAAGCTGGCCTGCAGTGTGTCAGCACAGACTCCAAGACTCTTCTGTGTAAGGAACTTCCCACTGGTCAGAAAACCTGTGAGGGTTCAGTCAGCCACTGTCTTCACGGGAAACACCCACACACACACGGGAAAGCTCAAGAATAGTGGAAGGGATCTATCAAACTCATCAATGGTGCCAGCAGTTTACGTAAGCTACGATGTCAGTGCTCTCAAGTGTTGTACATGGGATTTTCTGAAGACAGATGATGAGTGAAGCAAATTACTAGGCTTCTTTTCTGAGGGTTGAATTCAGCCTGGCAAGCAAGACTGCTTTTTATGCCATGCAAAATCTTACAGAGACGTGATGCATATAGTCACAGCATATTGGGATCTTGTGCCCACAAATAATTTCCAAAGAAGAAGCATGGGACACCTTAGTGGCATGTCAATCAGGAGAGGATATGGGACTTGGTCCTCTCACAGAAGCCAGGTTAGGGTTCACATGTATTGGACTGACTATTTGGCTTTGATCAGGCTCACTTTAGTTGGAAAGACAAAAACACTCTTTGCATTTCCTCCCTGCTCCTCTCCTGTCCCTTCCTCTAAGCACCAAGGAGAAGGCCCAGCAGCAGTGCGGCCAGTACCTGCTATGCACCCTCATGCACACACACACCTCCTGTCCTCATGCATCCAAACTCACTGCCTACTTCCTGAGTAGCCGCACCAGTGTCCTCACAGTGGCTCTGTATCCTCCTAGCTCCCCACGAGGGCCTGATGAAAGAGCTATCCACATTGAGGGCAGACAAAGAAACTCCAATTCTCCCTCAGGTAAACTCATTTTTCCTCAAGATTTTATTTATTTGAAAGACAGAAAGACAGAGAAGGATAGAGACAGACAGAGAACACATGAGAGTGCAAACAGGGGGAGTAGCAGAGGGCGAGGAAGAAGCAGGCTCCCCTTTTGAGCAGGGTGCCCAATGTGGAGATCCATCCCAGGACCCTATGATCAGGTCCTGAGCTGAAGGCAGAAGCTTCAATGTCTGAGGTGCTTGGTCACCTCGGTAAAGTCATTTTGTGCTTCTGAGGGACAAACAGTATTTGATTTTTCTTTCCATGAACATCTGAGCATGTACATGCCAGAGGGGAGAGACAATTTCCTTGGTGCCGAGAGCCTGCAGTGAGTTTATACCATTAACGGACTCCGTATTTAGATGCGCACTGAGAAAACATCACCACCATTCCTTCACAATGGATGGTCATGAGCATTTTCCAGGAGGTCATTCTGTCCATGGAAAATGGCTTTGTAATGAGTTGCTGAAGAAAATGGACTTGGGACATTTGACATTCCAAGCCAGAGCTTTCTCTGGAGCTCATTTTCTCCATTGCTGGATCATAAACGCAATGACTGCATCCCATCTAGTTTGTGTGTGACACCCAGGGCATAGGGATGTGTGCACATGATATGCACAGGGTACTGGGATCCTCACTGGGTTTCCCTTTCTCCAACTGCAGGAGCAGCAACCAGATATGTCCCATATACATGTGTTCCCATCACTCACTTTAGCGGGATAGATCTAGCTGAAGAACAATGTAAGGCTTTCTCTCCTCCTTTGGTCTCGAGAGCTTTCCCAATTCTGAGTTCCTGCTGAGAACAGATGATGGAGTGAACTGAACAAACAGCATGTCCTGTAGAAAACCAGACCATGTACTACAGACCCTGCAAACCACTAGGTCATTCAGGTGGTGTGCCTGGTGCATCTGAGGGTTGGGGCTTGTTCTTGTATGGGTCGATGTGATGGGACTGGGCATGTGGGTGTGTTGACTGGGTGTCTTTCATCAGAAGACATCTCCCACTTAATGAAGTTCAGTGCACAGGTCAAAGTTTCAAAGCCAAACCTCCTTCATCCCTGCTGTGCACACTCCCCTAGGACACCACATTCCACGCTAACCACAGTTCTACCTAGAGGGTTGCTTAGGATTCCCTTTCCTCAGATAGGGATGGGGAGAAAGGAAGGGGCCGACATCTGTCCTAGCTGGGGACATTTCTCAGACATGGTCAAAACACAAAAGAATCAGAAGCTACTTTAGTCTACCAAAACATCATCACCAACCTTACAAAAACACGCACATCTTGAATGCACAGAGGGAAGGCTTACTGGCATATGGCAACTGCCAGGAAAGCTTCATCATTAGCTTGGGGCCCGATCAAGCTTCCTGACAATCTGCTACATGGCCAGATTAGAGAGTGCCCTTCTCTCACCTGGCCACAGCTCTCTCATGAACTTGCTGGTTCTGGATGCGGGGGGGGGGGTCCTGGGAAAATGGGTCCCACTGACTCGAAGGACACACCCACATGCCACAGGAAAGGAAGACTGGGAAGAATCTGCACTTTGTGGATGGAGACTCTGTTGGAATGCACAGATGTCAGTATGTAGAAATCCTGTGTCTTTGGTTTTCCTGACCGTGCATGACTCAGAAACAAATGTAAACCTCTAGGGTACTTGTGCTTGCTTGAAAGCAACCCTGCCACACAGTGTTCTTCTGAAGAAATACAATCTCCTAGAAGAGGTGAGAGATAGGTAGGAGCAGCAAAGAAATGGTCTTAACAATGACCATGACACAGTCGTTGGTTGGAGGAACTTGCCTGTCAGTACAACGGAATGTGCATATTAGTGTTTACCCTTTTTCGGGTTGAAGAGGTCACACTGTTTCAATTCCCTGTAGCTGAAGTTCAGAGTCAACGTTTCTCTATACATTCCTGCTCCTTGCCCTGACCTCTGTTGATGCAGCAGCAGCTTGCTCAGTCCATACCCATGTAACCCAAGGTCTCTATACACTCCCATGCAGGCCCACCCCAAGCTAAAATCACTGAGCTCTTCCTGCCGAGCCCCACCAGTGGACTGACCATTTGTGTATCTCTCCCTAGCTTTGCTGGATGGACAGGCGGGTGAACGTTCCACAGGAACGACAGAGGAAGACGCCCCATTTTTCACCAGGATGGTACATTAGCCATTCTTTGTGGGAGACACAGAAGTCTTCTGGATTTTTTAATCAAGGTCACATACAAAAATCTCAGCATGCACAATTGAGAGGGTAGGGAGAAGTTTGAGTGAGCATCTGTTACCAAATGCTACCTAATCCCAAATGCAGTGCAGGGGGGCGGGGACAACCACAGCAGGATCACCTACCATCTGGAGGGCAGGGAGCTTTGGTACAGGTAGCAGCTATTTCTCCTTGCCACCTATTTTGTCCAGTGGGACCTGGAACGTGGGACCTGTAGGAAGACTGGGCACATTTGGGCAGGACTCATTTTGCTCTCTTCATACTTTGGGGCTCATGGGACTCTAGAACACTTCCCCATCTGGTTTTCTCCCATCCCCCAGGGAACAAAAGAGCCATGCAAACAGGACAAAGCCTGGTTTGATGTTCCTACTGTTTTCCTTTCTGAAATCACAGGTGTCCCTGCTGGAAGGGGATGGCGGTAATTGTTCTAGACTCTAGAGTCACTCACTTGTTTGCAACAACCTGGAAAAGGGGAAAGGTGGGGCTTCCTCGCAGGCTCCATCATGAGAACCATCCTGATTCCAGGTCCTGTGGGACTGAGAATAAGGGTCGGAATAACTGAAATGGATTTCCTGGGGGACAACCCATGACCTCATGGCCCTGTCCCCGGAAACTACTCCACTGCTCTTAGGTGGTGCAGGTTTGGGGGCAGGGAGTATGTGTGCCTTGGTGATGGACTATTTCACAGTTACTCCAGGCCCTGTAGTTCCAACAGGAGGCAGAGTTTCTATTCATGTTCCTACTCCACTCCAGGACCTTTCATCCTCCATCCAGAAAGGGCCAACTGCAGCTCAGTCCAGACTGATTAGCTCCCCACCTCCACACACTTGTCTGCACGTACACGCCAAGTAAAGCTCCCTGAGCGATTCCCAAAGAGCCCTGTCGGGGTCCTGACACTCTCTGTGTGTATCTACCTAGATCCCCAGGCAAGCCCGTGTGGTGGCCTTGACGTGGACAGCACAGAGGGAGAGGCCCCATTTTTTACCAAGGTGGTAAGTTAGCCTTTCTTCATGTGAGGCACAGGAACACTTGTTTCTCTTCTTGAAATCAGATCCAAACACCTCAGCATGTACAACTTCCATAGTGGGGAGATTATTGAGGGAGCATCTGTTAGCCATGGAGACCCCATTCCAAAGACCCTGCAGGAAACAGCAGGTTCAGTTAATGTCCACAGGGTAGTGAGCTTTTTCACGGATGCTACTGACACCACCTTGCCACCCAATGGACCCAGGGCATGCAACCTCTAGGTGGATTCCATATCACTGCCCATGACCCTGCCCATCACCAAGAGAATAAAAGAGCTGTGCACACAGGATGAGTCATGACTTGATGTTCATCATGTTTTCTTTTCTGAAATCGCAGGTGGCCCTGCTGGAAAGGGAGAGTGGTAAGTATGCTGTGCTCTAGAGCCACTCATTGGTTTGGAGCAACCTGGACAATGGGCAAGGTTGGGATTCCTTGCAGGCTCCATCTTGAGAACCACCCAGAATCCAGATCCAGTTGCAATGAGACTAAGGGTCATGTTCCGGACTGAGACCCGAGGCCTCGTGACCCTGCCCCCAGAAGCTACCGTGCTGTTCTTCAGTGCTGTAGGACTGCGTGCTGGGCATGAGGTGTGTTTACATGGGAATCCATGCACTGTGGTCCTCAGGGTTAGTGTGTCTGTCAGGAGGGTGAATGGTATGTTCTGAAACGTGTCTGGTCCCCTCAACATGGCGATTAATGGTGTCCACGTTCTCAGAGAAGTTTCCTATCTACGTCATGTCATTAACTTCAATTCATGTGAAAACTCTTCATCATCTACAATTGAAATAGGTATTCTTTCCTTGCAAATACACATAAATTCCCCTAGAAAACAAATCCCGTCGCTAACTAGGAAGGGCTAGACTGTGCCCAAAGACACAAGTGTGTCTTTTCCAATCCCTGTTACTGAATCAGTGTCCATGGGTCTCTCCCATCAAGGTAGGTCTCGGGCATGAATGGTCACAGTACCTCCCTCTTGACACTACTCTCACACACATGTCTCTGCATCAGAGGCCCCATGATGAGTCTTCCCAACCTCATCAGAAGCACTGAGTGCTGGGGCACACTCCTCCCTTCTGTAGGTGGCTTCCAGGGCAGCTTTGTGCAACAGCCCATTCAGAGAGGACCTGACAAAGGAGAAGTGGCCAGGAACAGATGGGACCAATTCATGTTTCTCCGTGGAGATCTACCATTTCCCTGCAGATACTGTGTCTAAGAATGCAACTGGCCTTCTCCCAGGGGAAATTACACACCCACCACTGGTCCTAGCTGGGGCTCTCAGATGTGGGCCCAAAAGGTGTCCTATCAAAGGGGGAATGAGGTTGTCTTCAGGGACTGAGCATCACTGGGGGGACCTCGGCCGCCTCCATGCAGGAACGAAGAGTGCTCTGTGCATTGCAAGGTGGCAAAAGAGTACCTCAAACCTCAACAGGTGTGACAGGACAATCACCACACATCTCGCTCGCCATCTGTCCTTGCAAGAGGGGCTTGTTTTATTTGGAAGGTTTGGGCCAATAGACAAGTCAAGGGAGTTCAAGGGGCCTGGGAATGGAAAGAGCGAAATCAGGGTTTTAGGGTTCTTTGGCAGCAAACAAGACTTTCTCTCGTGAGAAACACGTTTTTGAACAGAATCTGATTTTCTGCTATCTCTTTTCCTCACTTGCATCTGCAGGATCCACGGGAGTACCTTTCGCTGCTCTCTGAAGACACTCAAGAGGTTGTTCCCGGTTAGTTGCAACATTCTGCATTCCACTAATAGCATACAGAGTCTCCAATTTTCTGCATCCTTCCAACATGGGTTTTGGGCTTGAATTCCTGGTTTGGGGCCTCGCTATCCTAGCAGACAATGCCACAGCTCATTGTCCTTTGGATTCGCATTGCCCTCATGATGCCTTATGTTGAGCATCTTTTCATATGTCTGTTTGGCCAGTCATTTGTTCCCTTTGCAGCACAGTCTATTCAAGTCTTTTTCTTGATTCTTTCATTTGGTGAAATCCCGTTCTTTCTTTGTTTTAGTTTTGTTTGTTATTTTTCTGTTTTGTCAGTGAACACACCTTTTCTGAACTAAGGATTGCAAATGGCATCTCCAATCTGTGGGCTGAGTTTTCATTCCTTTCACTGTTTTAGAAGAGGATGCTTTTTCTACGTGGTCCTCTTGTCAAGCATCGTGATGCCAACATGAGTACATTTGGGCATTTCTATTTTGCTCCCACGTGCCCCAGCCTATTTAAATGCCAGCACCATCCTGTTGGCTCAGGGGAGTGATCCAAGGTATTGGAAGTTCAGCTTCTAAGGAACCACCACCTACTTCTTCATATTCAGAAAAGTTATGAGTCCTTGTGTTCTCTGTGGTTCCATTATCTATTTTAGCTGTTTCTCTGTTTCAAGAACATCACATTATGCTTTTGGCCAGTGCTGCACTGAATCTGTTCCCCATTTATTCTAGGAACTGGGGGTTCACCTTAATCTCTTAGGGTACAAAGGCCTCCAACAGTGCCTGGTGGGTGTGCGTGAGCCCAAGAATATCTTACATATCAATGGCCCTGTCAAGCCAGCCACTAAGGCTGGAGAAATACGCAGGAGAGTAGGGCTTGTCTCTCGCTCCTGGTTGGTTTCTAATGCTGAGTTAACCAGGAAAGAGTCTGTCTAGTGTCCATTTTACACAGTCATTTATTATCTCAATGAGCTATGGGGAAATCATTAAGGAAAAGAAAACGTCCAGTTCCTCACTCCTACTAGCCACATGTCAAGAGTCCCATAATGACTGGAGTTTTAGATGGTTGCATGGGGAGGGGAGAGCGGTCATGGGCATGTAGAACTGACACTGAGGTGACTGCTGCAGCATCCTGGTCTTATTAGAAGGGATGAAACTCCAACCCCTGTCTCCTCGAAAGGCTCTGGTTTCACCAGCCCCATGAACATTTGACAGCAGAGCAAAAGGGTCAGGCAGATGCTTCATGGCCCATAGACATCTCAACAGAACTGGGATGAATGGGTGAGGCAGTCTCTCTCATAACAGCATAGCTCCTGTTTCAATTCCTACAGATTTGTGTGTAGAGAGCATCGAAGACTCCGATGGTGATGACGAAGACTCTACAGGTAGGGAATGGCACAGAGGAAGGGAACAGTGGGACAGGGCTCCTGGGAATAGGGGACTTCGCCTGCCGGTCTGGAGAAAGAAGGTGGATAAAAAACCACCAAGGAAAGGGATGCATTAGCAACAGGTATGATTTGCTCATTTCATAGTTTCTCAGTGAAAAGAACAGACATTGTGTCCACGGGCCTTTGGGGTAGGCTGGGTTTGTCATCACCACTCGACTCCTTGTGTGGTTTGTTTAAGGATCTTTCCCATCAAATCTGCTCTCGCCTCCGTTTCCCACTGCCACATGTCAAAGCTTGGTTTCTTTGCTCAAGGCCTCTCAGGAATGCCTCACAAGAGATTCTGGGTCTTTCTTGGCATGGTCTCAGACCTGGTCATGGTCATGACTTGGCAGCCCCAACCACCGACTCCTGTGCAAAAGAACCAAGACACTACATTCTATTGGGAGCCAGGACACGGAAGACAGGTAAACTCTCTCCCTCATAACGTCCACTACCAAACCTTCCTGGTTCTGTCCAAGCTTCTGTACTTTCAAGGGGACTCTCAGAGCTGGAGAAGGTAAGGCAAACTTTCTCTGGGTTCACAACACAGGCTCCCATGTCCCTTAGCTTCTGTCAGCCTTCACACCCTAGCCGAGTCTGACCTGTGGACGTGTTCCCAAGGGAAGAACGTCCCCATTCAGCTGCCCTGGAGATCCCCTGTCACAGGCCAGGGTCCTCCAAGCCTGTGTGAAGGAGCTTCTGGAGCTGCTTCACACACTTGCTGCCCCAGGTCCACTCAACCTCTCACCAGCTGTCTTCTAGGCATAGCATAGAGCTTCTTGGGAGCAGGGTCAGTGAGTCACGCTCCTCTCAGAAACCCAACTCTCTGGCCCATAGTCCTGGCCAAGCTCCCCACTCCCCAGCCATGCCCAAACTGCAAGCTTTCCTCAGGCCTGCCCAGGGCCCTACACACACCCCTGCCCCGTCCATTCCCTGCCAGCCTCAGTGGGAGCTCTGGCAGGAATCCTGTGATTTAGTGGCCACACCGCTGGACATTTTCCAGGGTTTCCCTGAACAGCTGAGGGCACCTGCTCCCATCTCCATTCAACCTCTGTAACACTTATGGAAACAGAGGGCGCTGTATTAGCTTGAAACATGTCCCTAGGAAGGTCATCTCAGTCATTGGGCAGACATGGCTATGGGGAAGTGGTGGGCCATCTCTCCCTGCACTTCCCCAGCAATCCCAGACCCAGGACAGCTGCTCCCAGCATAGAAGGATCAGGGGATTGATTCCACGGAACCAGGATATCTCCTCTCTTTCCTTGGTTGCCCCCCTCTTGGACAACATTATGAGTGGTGGACCTTGGCAGGAGGAAGGATATGGAGCATCACTAAGGGAGGAGGAGGAGCAAGGGGAGCAGGGAGAGGAACAAGGACGGAGGAAGGGAAAGTCCTGCAGAGGCAGTCTTAGGGACAGTGATGGCCTCCAGGAGGGAAAGGATCGTACAGATGGGGTTCCAGGTCTTGGAGAGAATCGGAGATTGGAAGAGCATGTGGGCAACCAGAGACCCACCTGCACCCTGTGGAGATCAAGCGACCAAGGCCAGGGAGGACTCAGATCTGAGGTCCCATCCAACTGAGAGCAGAGTCCATCATCCCCAGGCAGCAGGCCCGAGGTCGTCAGCTCCACTAACTCCCATTTGTCCTCTCTCACGGCCACCCCACCATCCTCGCTGCTCTCTGACCTGGAGGAGGATTCTATGGAAGACAACGATTCTGATGGATGGAGTCACACTGTGCCTGTAATTCATTTTCACCTCCATCTCTTGGGCTTCCTCTCTCATCTGTCCATAAGCACCTCTTCCCAGCTCTTCTCCTTCCCCTGCTTTGACGACGCCCAGCCTGGAGGACCTAATCCCTGGCAGACACTCAGGCTTTGCATCTGAACTGCTGCATGATAATCCCTGGGTATCCTTCCTCAGCCCTTTCCTAGCATTACCCTGACCCCTCACCACTGAGTTTGGGAAGCAGCCCTGTATCCCAAAGCAGGCAGTAGGCCTGGGAGTCGGCAGGGCACAGCTCACCATGCTGGAGGGGCCTCAGGAAGGGAGGCTGGGCCTGGGTGTCCCCACTTGGTTCTCTGCTGCCTGGGAGTCTGTGCTCATGCCCTGTTCTGCTCTTGCTTTCAGCTCTGAAGAAGCTTCCCTTCTGTGGACTTGACAGAAACAAAAAGGAAAGCAGAAGATGAGAAGGACTTGGGAACATGGTGATTTAGGCAGGAAAAGGGGCAGGCAAACATGGATACATATTCTCCGTCGTTGCCCTGACTTTGTTGTGGGCACCTCGGAAAACCACACAAAACCCGGGGTGCTGCCCTAGCCTCTGACCACAAAGAGGAGAGGAGAGGAAGGTCACAGTCCCTGCAGGCATTAGGAAGGCTGAGAACATCCCTCAGAGAACCTCCACCTGATCCGTGCAACTCCCTGTGGTGGTTGGGCGCTGTTGTCCAGGAGCTGCTGCTCTTGGAGGGAGGGCACTGGCTGCCTGGAGGGACTGGACCCCAGACATCCCATGCACTGTGCTCCTCTGGAAAAGGGCCCCACGCCCCATTGATCCCTCACTCTGCACAACCCAAGCCTTTCTCTCCCACCCTGTAAAAGTCAGCAGAACGTCTTGCTCCTGATCAACACTAGTCGGGAAGAGACAGTGGTGGGGTGGCCCCATATCCCATATCATGGGTGTAGAGGACGAGAAAGGCCTGTTGGAGTCAGGGTAAATACTTGTAAGATGGAACTCAACAAGCACCCTGACCAATTGGATGGGGCCGGGATGAGGAACTCATTCCCTCAAAGCCAGAGAACATACGCCACTCCACAAGGTTCTCTGAGGACTTATGGAGACAATGAAGGACCCAGCTGTCCCTGTAACTGGAGTGGAGGGTGCACTTAGGAAGGCCCTTATCTGCCGGACAAGTTTTCTCCCAGTTACCGGTGACTCCTACTAATGAGGATATTTAGGCAAGACCTCAAAATAAAAAGGGCTTCTTGGAATGGTTTCTTCCCTCCCAGTCCTACTAATCCAAGAAGACACCCCATTCAGGTACAATGGCAAACAAAGGCTTTAGCTAAGCATCCAACTGCCCTCCTGGGAAAAGGAACCTCCCGATTCCATGCAGGGATGGCCCCTGATTCTAAGGACTTGGCATCAGCTCCAGAGCATCACAGAGAACAAAGGCCACCAAACAATGATAAGAGGCTGATTTATCAACTACCAGCTTACATTTTGAGATATGCCTGAACTAACACCGGAAACCAGTCAAACTTTAAACCCAGCGACCCTTAGGCCTGGACCCGACCACTCTACGCCCATGACTCATAACTCTTGAAAGGTTCTTAAGTCGACCAGACTTAAGATGTCCCTACGAAAATGCAGACAGTTGCTTTAGCAATGGCAATAGTTTCATGGAAAGGGGGTAAGAAAAACCAGGATTGCTGTCATCAGTCGAACTCAGACTGCTGAGGCCAAAGCCTGTCAGCAAACATATCTGCCCCCAAAGCACAGATCCTAGTGCCCACATGTTGGTTGTAATTGGCAAAAATCTTACAAGTGTTTATCCTGACTCCAACAGTCCTTCCTCGTCCTCTACACCCATGAAGCAATTTACAGAAAAGGCTCTTCTTCCAAGCCATAACTCGCCAACCCAACATGGGCCTGAAATAATTGCACATTCCAAGAATGGCCCTCCAAACCCGAGGAGCCCTTGAAAGCCTGACTGCAGTTCAAGGAGACTCAGGATTAGATAAGGGCCCCTAGCTGGGACCCAATGGCCATGAAGCTCTAACCTGTGCCCATGGCTTCCCCAAGCTCCAGAGGCCACCGGACACTTAGGGTGGGCCTAGATGCCTGGGAGCATTATGAAAACCATCACCAACCCATCCAACCTTCCCCATTTCAAGCAACGGTGTACGTGTGCTCCGTTTCATGGACATGGCCACCTAGCATCCATCTTTGTCCCTCTTTGGGACTGGAGGATGTCGTGTGGCATGGGGAAGTCCATACAGAGTACACAGTCAAGGCCCTACATATCGGTCCAAACAGGATTTCTCAATGAAATAAGGGAATGATCCCAAGGCATGAAGCAGTTCTACAAAACACAAAGACTTTAGATGTTGTAACTACTGCACAAGGTGGAGCTTGTGCCAATCTAAAGACAGAATGATGTGGGAACATTTCCCACTATCACAAAGAGATTTCTGGGTACCACTGGATACCACTGCTTAAATCCACACTTCCAAGGATCCCTCTTAAGGATTGGCTCAACTCTTGGCCTGGGAGAGGGTTCTCACCCACTATCAAAGGACTCTTTGGAGATTTTCCTTCTCTTTCTTCTTTTACCATGTTGTGTTGTTCCCCACCCATCCCCCCTGTCTCTGCAGGTGGTGTCAGGAACCCTTTACTGCAGTAACTTCCAGAGGACAGATGGTCTTTTCCACTCAATAAGATCCAGTCACAACTTCTCCCCTGCTCTTAGCGATCTCTTCATTTCACAACTCTGACACAGAGTGGCCCCCCAACTGACCAGGAATGACCCACATGTAGGGACAGCTCTACGCCCCTATTCAGCAGGAAGAAGTTACAGAAGATGATACCATCCTCCTTCAACAACTTTAACGACAGAAGGGTCTAAAGTGTTCAGGGTCACACAAGGAGGGAGGAGAAAGCCAGCTGAGCACCAAGCAGAATCTGGCATGCAACACAGTCCCCACCCCCAACATGTGATATGAGTGACATTCCTCAGGTGCTCTGAGTGCCCTAAAATAAGGAAAGGAAAAAACAGATTCTCCACAAATAGAGATCAAAACCCTGCAAGACCAGAGTCTCCCTCAGTTTATAAAAGTCCTCGTGATTCTCAAGGAAGAGGCTTTCTTAACAAGAGGCTAGCTATCATCCAGAGACCCTTAACTCCGTTTCCTGAAGCCCTAACATCCCCCTCCCTTCCATCACACTGAGGGAGGCTGAGGCAGAAGGAAATGCCAATAAAACAGAATTTCTATTCAAACCTGCAATCCCTTGAGAAGGACTTGTGAGAGGAGGAAAGTAACATTCCTCCAGGAAGCTCCCAACTATCTTTCTATTAATGCCTTCCTAGAAGGAAAAACCACCTTCATTTGACAAGAGCAAATCCTCCTATATCCTGTGTGTTCTCTGTCCTACTTCAACGTTCTTGCAAAACCTCCCTTTTGCCTGACCACGCCCAACCCCATCCTAGATAGAGTCAGCCTCCCATCAGGACCCCAGCATAGCCCAGAAATCTCAATAATTTTATTTCTGGCCTGAAATGTGCCTCAAGTCAAACCATCACCTGAGTGTCTGTAAAAGTCACTGGCTTGAATACGACTCACCGATATAGTCTTTGAAACTCAAACATCTAAAATTTAATCAGCGGTTGATATGGGTGTGAGGCTACCATGTAGAAAGATCTATCTGAATTGCGGAAAGTAACACGGCACTCGACTATAAGTGGCATGCAGAGGTTGATGCAGAGACAATTCCTGAAGGAAGGGGTTGGAATTCGTATGTTGAGTCAGGAAGAGAGGAACATGAGTGAGCAATCCTTCCACAGACCCTCCTGTTTTGGCCATTTTCAGAGGGTTCACCCTGCACAGGAACCTGGCCAATGCTGGGGCACAGGAGGGAGATTTCTCAAGTACCTCACCTCATTCCATGTGTGTTATGTCCTGGGAAGAGAAACCTTGTATTTACAGACAATGTGGAAGAACCTTCAGCCATGTGTCCCCAGTTCAAATGAAATCAGAACTCGTTCATCCTGGATTGCACCACACACATCTCGCAACTGGGGAAGAGTCTTTGGTTGGGGATCTAACCTCGGGAGACACGAGAGAAATCACCCTTCTGAGGGAAGTAGACATGATATGCATCGGGGAAATATTTCTAGGGCAGGGCTCACCTCTGCACACAGCAAAACCATGGGAGAGGAACCTTACGGATGTAACAAGGGTGGGAGACCCTTTATTCAGAGAGCTCTGTTCTTATTCTTCCCCATGACCTCACATGGGTTAGAAGCCATGTGGTGGCATTGCTGTACCAGAGCTCACAGCAACATGCATCCCTTCGAGGCCATGGGCACATTGCCACAGACAGAAATTGGTTGAATCCATCTTCAAAGGAAAGCATTTAGTACAGCCACACCCTTAGCCAGCATCTGAGGATCCACACCGGTGGGAACCCCGACAAATGTGGTCAACGTGGAAGAGCTGTTAGATACAGCTCTCATATTTGGAGACACCAGACAACTCAGACCAGGGAAACCTGTGTCTTTCATTACTGGGATCACGCCTGTACCCAGAGTGCCCACCTTTTTCACCACCACAGAAATCACAGAGTACAAACACTGTGTCTCCGATCACTGAGGCCGAGCCTTCTGCCAGATGTGGTCCCTTTCACAACACCAGAGAACTCACAC
>NW_019154220.1:299028-334982 GCF_002288905.1 Enhydra lutris kenyoni | reverse complement strand
CTCCAAAGTGAGGTCCCCAAACCTGATTGTGAACTAAACAGATTCAGGTCTTCACGGGACCCATCTCGAGGTACAGAAATGCCTGGTGGTGGTGGCAGCGGGTGCCAGTCCACCTGGCTGATGGATTTCAGTTCAATGGATTTGGGATGGTTTCTTAGATGCAAGAAGGCAGCCAGAAGCACACTTGGTTTCTTAGCATCAATTCTAACTAATCCTGGCAGGCATAGTGACAGACCGTTCCATACAGATTTTGAAACCCTGCTGTGCTGGAACTTTTCATGAGGAATCTCTAGAGTGAATTTTCAGTAGTGTGTCCAAGCCAAAGCCAAGTGCGATACTCCCATCAGACTTGACTGCAATACCTGTCGATTTGGGTGGATTCCTCTTCTTGATGTCCCCCAAATATCCTGAGGTTCCTATACCTGCCAACAAGTAACTTTCCCTATTCAACTGGCAAGGCTCCTGGGCACTGTGTCATTGAGGTGTGAAGCCGTTATTGCCAAGGGGCTCCACAAAGCCAACCTTAATTCCTGAAAATTATCTGGTCATTATCTGAGTCTATACACGTTATTCTCAAATTGGACATTTCACTCAATCCCTTGGTAAAATAACCAATGTTTCTAGTGGTGTCCTGTTATAAGGAAAACGCACTTGTGCTGAACTTACTCGAATAATCCTAAGTACCTTGGAAGAAAGAATTCTCCCTGGGAGTTTCTGAATGATGGAGGGTTCAGGGAGGGAGAGAAGTTAAATGCTCCCATTTGCTCACACAGAAATTTATCATCACATTTCTGTAGATCATGGATACTTTCAGATACAGTTTCTGGAAGAAGAAACATTAAAGAACCAGCAATGTTTCAAACAAGAGTCAAAAAGGGAGACTCATCTTCCTCAATTCACTCAGTCCCCCCCTTATTAATTCTTCTTCAGCTTGAATGCAGCTTTTACAAAGTTCTGCAAATCTGTACCCAGTTGAGTTTGAGGATTTTCATGATCAGACACTACGACAGCATGAGACACATCACCGTATAAAGTGGCAGGCATTTAGTGGTAGAGTAGGGATGAAAGGCCTGTGGACACATGCTTAATGAGATATATTTTCACCAAACATTGAAGGCAAGACATCAGCATGGAAGCAGAGAGGCCAAGACCTGCACCCCAGTCCCTAGGGCATGGCGTGTCCATGAGTTTCTGTATCTCCAAGCCAAACACACTCATTTCTTCTGAGCTAAGGGTTCTGCTTCTCAAATTTTGTCCCAAGGAGAAAACCAGAGGGGTTGTAAAGGATTTGCAACAGTGTTCATGGAGGCTTCCTGGATGATGGCGAAACCCTGCAGCCCACCGTCTTGCCCGAGGCCCACAAAACTGTTCAGTGCCCACTTTGCATCCACCATGGTCAGACAGGTCTAGCCCTTTCTCCCCCAGTTGCACAGCACACCCTCTCCTAGTGTCCACCAGGCCACTCAGCCTCTGTGTTCCATGTCCTTGATGGACCTCTTTGGAAGATGGTAACCTGTATAGAGGTGGAAGGAGCAAATATAATCCTTCCCACACTTTCTCCCTCCTTGCACCCATCCACGGTTTGTGCAGGGGGAGCAGAGCTGCAGGGACATGCTGATGGGGTTCTTGGTCTGTGGTGCTTCCAAGAATCCCATTGCACAGATCCTGAGTCTTATTGCTTTGCAGGATATTTTGGTCTCTAACCCCACCGCCCACCCCAGCCATGGGGCAGCATTCCACCTTCCAGCCTCCTCAGAAAGAACTCTTGCACCCTAGCTAACTTCCCTCCATCCAATGCCCAGGTGCTGACCTAGGCATTCGAAAGGAGACTGGATTAGGATACACACACACTGTATCCAGGTGCCTAACTGTGCTCCACACCACAACTAATACTTCAGGGTTGTGGTGATGGCAGAAATCCTGCTGTGTGCTTTTTGCCCCGAGACATGCCAACCCTCCAATGTGTCACAGAGTACAGAGTTGGCCTTCAGCCCCCCTGTGATCTGGCTGTCTGATGCGGCTGCCTGGGCCTGCCCACCTCCCTCCCTGCCTCCAGTCCTTTCCTATGAGCATCTGCCTGGGCCCTGCAACTCTGGCTCTGCTCTGGTGCCCCGGGCTCTGGTTGTAGGCCGTCAAAAGGCAGTTGAGGAGCCACAGACTCTGGCTTGCTAGGCCTGTGCTCCCCTCAACCCAACCACTATGGTGACCAATGTGGACCCAAGTGCCAGATAGGACTGCAGCCCCTGCCTTCCTGCTCAACCTCAGGGGCACTTCTGAAGCAAGGCATGTCAGACCTAAATACCTGCTCCCAGCCCCCTCCCCACCAGCCGAATAACCCCTACGGACAGAGGTATAGGGAATCCAACACAATCTACAATCCAGGCATTGCATATCACTCAGCCTCTCACGGTACGCAGGTGAATCAGAGAAGGATTCAGCACAACAGCACAAACAACACTTGAATAGTGAGCAAATGTGTTTCTCACATGGCAGAAACATTTCAAGATACCCTGTAGTAGGCCTGGCTGTCAGCCTACCTGTGCTCCAGTAAGAGACCTTCTCTGACATTGATGAGCAAGCCACAGACCAAGAGTACCTCTGCAGGTAAATGGGCCCAAATGTATCCTGAATCCTTTCATTTGGTTGTTTTGATTTTGCTCCAAACTCCAGGAAGATACCTCTGGGGCATGGATGGGCCTCTCCATTCAAGAGCACAGGAGGTAACTGAGCCATATGTTTCCCTCAACACCACTCCTGTGTCAGGCCAGGTCAAGCTACTACCTGTGTGCTACCCTGTGAACTCAGCAGGGCCAAAGCACAGCCTGCTCCCTGGATGTGGGGAGAACAGGGATGCAGTCCCTGAGCCACACATTCTGAAGCCAGAACTCTAAGGGAACTATGCATTTGGGCTGTTTGTAGCACAGAAACTGGCAGGCATCATGCTGCCTGTAAGCCACCCAGGCTCCTGGCAGCCTCAGAGAGGGGGTTCAGTGCCTGCTCTGCATTCCAGATTGCTCCTGCTCTGTCCTGATTCAGACCTAAGCTGGAACCCCTGTGGTCCCTCCAAGGTCAGGTGGCATAAAAAGGGCCTAGAGTGGTTGGGGTGGCCCTGGGAAGGGAACCCACTGAGGCAGATCCCAGAATGAGGCTGGAGGGCATATCAGGGGCTCACTGATATGGGAACCCACAGCAGATTGCTGAGGGAACAGGGAGCCCAGAGTTTGCGGAGGGTGTTCACATCACTGCCTCAACAGCTGTGTCCCTGGCGAATGAATGAATCTGTCTGTGCCCCACATCTTCTATAGAACTGGGCCTCAAAGCATTTTGTCCCCCAGGATTTGGTGAGGAGAAACCAAGACAATGAAGAATAAGCACCTCACCAGTGCTTGGAACAGAAGCGGCATCCATGAAGACACATCTCCCTAGCATTGCTTGGTAGAAAACATGTTTTGGAACCCCTGGCTCAGCTGGTCATGTCGTTTTGAACATCAGAGAAAAAGCACCTGGTTTCAGGGAGCCTCCCTCCAACATGGTGACTCAGAATCACCGTGATCCAGTTACACAACCTATGCTTCAGGGATATTCCTGCCAGTCTGGTAAATATCGTGTTGTGTAGACACAATACCCTGCAATATCTGCCCCAGGAAGCTGTGGACCCTGCAAGTTTGTGGCTCCCAATTGGGCCCAGCTGTTCTCCCCTTGTCCCCAGGACAGTAGACCTTGGCCTCTGGCCTTACCTCGCTTCTCATTGGTGATGATGGTGGCCTCTAGGGTCTCCCCCAGCCCTGCCTCATCTTGGTCATCATTCTGAAGATATACGCTGACTCTGGGGCCAGCTCAGTGGTCGTGAATCACCTCACCATGGCACCCATCTCCACTGTGGTGAACATGCTGGAGTTGCTGTTGGCTAGGCAGTAGATGATCTGATACCCTGTGGGTGGGACAGGAGGGCCATGCATCAGTCTCATCATCCCCTCAGACCCCACATTTTCACCACCCCGCCACCACCACTCTGCCGTGATTCCGCCATGTCCTTCCTCCTCTGCCAGCATCTGAGAGGAATGGCACAGCCGCAGTGGCAGATGGAGCTTCTGAGTGCTGGGCTCCCATGACTCTCATTCCCCTTCATCCAACCCACCACCAAGATGTGGAAACAGTTTCATCTTTAGTGATTCAATACTTACATAAAACACCAGTACTCATCATATCAGCAATTTAAAACCTCCCAAAAAAACAACTTCCAGAACCAGATGCATTTCATGGTATATTCTAACATTCAGGGAAGGATTAATAGTAGTCCTTTGCCCAGTTTTCCAAAAAACAGAAGAGAAAGCTTCTAAACTCATTTGCTGAGGCCAACATAACCCTAATGCAAAAATAAACGAGGACCCCCGAAGAGAAGAGTCTTACAGTCCAATATCCCTGATGACCATAGATGCAAAAATGTTCAACAAAATACTAGCAACTCAAGCTCACCAATATGCTGAGAAAATCATATATGATCAAGTGGGATCTTGCAGGAATGCAATGATGGTTTACAGGTGCACATTGATCAAGGCTATACAGCACATTAAGAAAATAAAGAATAAAAATGATGTGATCATCTTCAGATGCAGGGAAGCATTTGACATACTTTAATATCCGTTATCAGTCAAAATCCTCAACAGTGTGTGTAGACCAGGAACATACCTCAACACCAAAAAGGCCATATATGGGGTGCCTGGGTGGCTCAGTGGGTTAAAGCCTCTGCCTTAAGCTCAGGTCATTATCCCAGGGTCCTGGGATTGAGCCCTGCATCAGGCTCTCTGCTCAGCAGGGAGCCTGCTTCCTCCTCTCTCTGCCTCTCTGCCTACTTGTGATCTCTCTCTCTCTCTGTCAAATAAATAAATAAAATCTTTTTTAAAAAAGGCCATACATGACAACCACGCAGATTACGTCACATCTGATAGTGAAAAGTTTTAGCTGTTTCTATTTCCTCTAAGATCGCCTAAGTTAGAAACATTGCCGATCTTTCCTTGCCACTTTTGCTGAACACAATATTGAAAATCCAAGGCAGAACAATTATGCAAAAAGATAATCAGAAGGCATCAAAACTGAAAGAAAGAAGTAAAATGGTCACTACTTTCAGATGATATAGAATATAAGGAAAACCTCAAAGAAGCCAGTGAAATATTGTTCAAACAATGACTAAATTCAGTAAAGGGGCAGTATACAATATCACTACGCCAAAATCTGCTGTGTTTCTATGTGCTAATAACGAATTAACAGAAAATAAATTAGGAAGATCATCCCACCTGAAGTTTCATGAAAAAGAATAAAATACCCAGTAATATACTTCACCAAGTGGTAAAATCTTGGATGATGAAAATGACAAGATGGTAAGGAAAGAAACTGAAGGCAACACACACAAACCAAGAGACACCACATATTCATGGGTGAGAAAAATTAATAATGGTAAGATGTCCATACTTCCCTAAACCATCTACAGTTTCATTGCAATTCCTGTCAAAATTCTAAGGACATTTTTCACAGAAAGAGAAGAAAGTTTCTAAAAATTTGTATGATGCCACAAAAGACTCTGAATACCAGAGCATTATAGAGAAAGAAGAACCACACTAAAGGCATCATGCTTGCTCATTTCAGACTAATGACAAAGCTAGAGTAATCAAAACAATCTAGCATTGTCATAACAACAGACACACACATCACCAGAAGACAGGGGAGAGCCCAGAAATAAACACACACATATATGGTCTGGGACCTTATGACAAAGGAGCCAAGAATAAACAAGGAGGAAAAACAGTCTCTTTCATCAATGGTGCTGGGAACACTGGAGAGCCACATGCAAAAGAACAAAACTCCACCATTCTCTTACACCATACACAAAAATTAACTCAAAATGGGTCAAACAATTGAATATAAGTCTTGGAACTATAAAACCTGTAGCAGAAAACACAGGGTTTGGAAAGGTCCTTGACGAAAGGTCTTGGTAGTGGTGCTTTTAAGCGGATACCAAAGTAAAAACAAACAAAGAAGCAAAGTGTGGGCCTACATCAAACTATAAAACATCCAAACAAAGGAAACCATCAACAACAACAACAACAAAAAACGGTAACCTAAGGTAAAACATTTGTAAATTATATATCCGGTAAGGGGTTAATATTCAAAATATAAAGAACTCACGCAACTCAACAACAAAACAAAGCAAAACACACAAAGGACCAAAAACAACAAAAACCCCACAAGTTATCTAGTGTATCAGGAGAAGTTCCAAATAGACATTTTCCTAAAGAAGACATACAGATGGTCTATACGAACATGAAAAGATGCTCATCATTAATCATCAGGGAAATGCAAATCAAACCAGAATGAGGCACTACTTCACACCTGTCAGAAGGGCCATTATCAAAAACAGAAGAAATAGCAAGTTTTGGTAAAGATGTGGAGTAGAAGAAAACTCTAGTGCACCATTACGGGGAGTATAAATGGGTGCAGCCACTATGGAAAGCAGTAAAGAAGTTCCTCAAAAAAATTAGAAATAGAGCAACCATAGGAGCCAGCAATTCCCTTTCTGAGTATTTATCTGAAGGGAATGAAAACACTAATTCACAAAGGTATATTCAACCCTGTGTACACTGCAGGATTATTTACAACAGTGAAAATAAAGAAACAACCTAAATGCCATCAGTGGCTGAATGAATAAAGAAATTGTGGTCGATAAACACAGTGGAATCCTACTCAGCCATAATAAAGGATGAAATCTTTCAATTTACAACATGGTGGCCCTTGAAGGCATTATGCTAAGTAAAACAGGCCAGACAGAAAGACAAACACTAGAAATCACTTAAATGTAGAACCTTAAGACAAACAAAACAAAAACAAAAATGTGAGCTCACAGACAGAACAGATGGGAGCTGGCAGAAATTTGGGGTTGGAGGTGGGAGAAATGGGTGAAGACGTCAAAAGGAAAAAAGAAAATAAAACCAAATATAGCTTTTTTTTTTTTTTTCATTTAAGTAATCTCTATCCCCAACATGACTCAAATTCATAAACTGGAAATCAAGAGTCACACACTCCACCAACCCCGCCATCCAGGGTCCTGAAATTGTCACATATTCCAATACTCAATGTATGGAGAAAGGGGAAACTAATTTAATCTATGGTATTTTGAGAGCTAGGTATTTTTTGGTAAATGTACAAATGAAAGTACACATTCTTCAGGGTCACACACTCAGGACTGTATCTAGTTCTAATATTTATCATGACACTGAGAAAGTAACTTGACTTTTTAATTTAATTATTTATTTGAGAGACAGAGAAGGGGGGCATAAGAAGTGGGAGGGACAGAGGGAGATGGAGAAGAAGACTCCTCACTGAGAAGGGAGTCTGAAATGGGGTTTGATCCCAGGAACCTGGGATTATGTCCTGAGCCAAAGGCAAGCTTCAAAAACTGAACCACCCCGGTGACCCTACTTAAACTCTTTTCTGCCTCTTTCTCCACCTCTGAGGATATTATGAATATTTGCTTTTAGAACAGCTTCTATTTTTAATTTAATAATAGATTTTAGATTTGAATGAAAAAGAGGTCACTTAGAATAATACCTATGAGAGTAAGCCCTCAAAAATGTTTTTAAAAACCTTATTCTGGGGGTACCCGGGTGGCATGGTCAGTTAAACAGCTGACTCTTGATTTGGGCTCAAATCAAGATCCCAACTTCTCAGAGAGAGCCCCACACCAAGCTCCACACTCAGCGGGTACGCTGCTGGAGGATTCCCTCTCTCCCTCTTACCCTCCCTTCTCTAGCATATGCTTGTGCATGCAATCTCTTTCTGTCTCTACAATAAATAAATATGTCTTAAAAAATCTAATCTTGAACATTTGGTGGTTGCATAATAATTTTCATTATTGGGTAGTATCTCCTAGTTTGCAAAGCACTTTTATACATTCTTATTGGAGTCAGGATATGGTCCTGGGAGAACCATTTATTGTGTTTATTTATATAGGAAAATAAAGAAAACCGGACTTAGAGCAGGGCTGTGCCTTGCTCATGACTGCAGAGCTAACAGATGATCTTCTGATTTTCAGTCCAATGGAGGAAGAAAAGAAAAATACAAACACTGTAACAAGAGCCAATGAAGGGCACTAGAACCTGATAATGGAATCAGTGCAGTAAAACGATGCAATATTTATAAATATTTACCCACCCAGCAGTGGAGCAACTAAATATGTAGAGCATATATGAACAGACCTAAGAGAAGCAATCAGTCCTAATACCATAGGGAACTCTAATACCTCACACTTATCTCAATGATACACCATCCAGACAGAAGATCACAAGGGAAACATCAGCCTCAGACAACCCGTTACTTAGATGGACTTGACAGATACACACAGAACCCTCCATCCAAAAGCAGCACATGGAATGCACTCCTCTCAAGTGCACCTAGAACATTCTCGACTATAGGTCATATGTGAGGCCACAAGAGAAGTCAATAAACTCCAGAAGCCTAGGATTTTCCCAAACGATGAGTGAAACCAAATCGACCATCTTTTCCAAACACGGTGGTATAGAAATAGAAATCAATTACAAGAAGAAAACTGGAAATTCATAAACACAGAGACTAAACAACATGCTACTGAACAACCAATTGAGTTCATGGGCAACCTGAAATAGGAACACAGAAATACTTTGAGGTGAATGAAAAAATAATACAATCAAACAAAAGTTATGGAATGCAGTAAAAAGGGTTCTAAAATGGGGCACCAGATTAGTCAGTAGAGCACTGTTACTATTGATCTTGTGGTTTTGAGTTTCAACCCCACACTGGGCATAGAGATCACTTTAATTTTTTGAAGATGTCATTTATTTATTTGACACAGAGGGAGAGAGAGCCTGAACAAAGTGGAAGGAATAGCACGCAGTAGAAGAGGGGAAAAAGTGGTTCCCTGTGCTGACCAGAGAGCTGACGCAGAGCTCAATTCCAGGACCCTAAATTCATGACCTGAGCCAAAGTCAATGCCTAGCAGAATTAGCCACACAGGCTCCCCTTAGAGCTAACTTAAAAAAAAAAAAAAAGTGGTTCTAAGAAGGAAGTTTATAGTGATACAGGCCTAACTCAAGAAACAAGAAACATCTCAAATAAAGAACCTAACTTGGTACCTCAAGGAGACATAAAAAGAACAAATGAATTCCAAAGTTAGTAGAACAAAAGAAGGAACACATCAGAACTGAAATAAGTGAAATACAGACTAAAAAGACAACAGAAAGGTAAAAAAAATAAAACAACAAGAAAAACAGATTAACAAAGAGCTGGTTCTTTGAAAAGAACAAAGCTGACAGAGTCTCAGCCAGACTCAAGCTAACAAAAAAGAAAGAGAACTCATCATCAGAAATGAGAGATATGTTCCTTGATACCACAGATATGCAAAGGCTCATAAGAAAGTCCTATGAACAATTATACCCCAACAAGCTGGATAATCCAAAAGAAAAGGATACATTCCCAGAAACATAAAACCTGCCAAGACTGAATCTTGAAGAAACAGAAATTCTGAACAGACCAATGACCAGTAGGGAGATTAAATAAGAAATCAAAAACTTCCAACAAGCAAAAGTCCAGGACCCATGGTATCACTGGTGAATTCTACGAATCATCCACAGGAAAAAAAAAAAAAAAAAAAAAGAATACCAAGCCTTCTCAAACTGCCAGAAAAACAAGAGGAAAGAATTTTCCCCATCTCATTTTATGAGGCCAGCGAGGCCCTTATCGAAACCTCCCAAGGTGCCCCAAGAAAATGAGAGTCTAGTATCTGTGGTGAACATAGACATAAAAATCCTTACCCAAATATCAGCAAACCGAATCCTAGAATACAGGAAGAGGTATGATCCAGTAATATTTAATGTCAGGGATGCAATGGTGGTTCAATACCCACAAATCAAACTGATGTGTCGCATTCACAAAACGAAGGATCAACATCACAGGACCAACTCAACATATGCAGAAAAAGCATTTGATAGCGCTGCTACCAAATCACTGCCCCCCCCATCTGTGCTTCTGCTGCCTGGCTGGTCCCCACACCCCGTACCATGGCCACCCCACTGTGCCATGCCCCAACTGCCACCCTGCTGCACCCCAGAAACACACCGCTGTCCCTTCCACCCCCCATTGCTGACAGACCGCTGCTACCAGCGCTGGCACCCTCCACCCTGCTACTCCACAGCAGTGCCCCTTAGTCCCACAACAGCTAACCCTCACCATAGCTGACCTGCTGCCCTTAGTGTTGCAACTGATGCTCTGCCCTGTCATCCCCAGTGCTCCTACCACACCCCTGTGCACCCCCAGGACTCTGCCACCCTGCTGCGCCACTCTCCAGTGCTTCTACTGGCCTGGTGCCTGTGTTTTCAACAGCACCACCTCTGCTACCGTGGTCACCCTGCTGCCCCTGCCCATCTCCACCGCACCCCCCTCACCCAAGCCATACCATGCCATTGCCAGGCAGCTGCTGCCCCGCTGGTCCCTCCCAACCACATCTGGGCCAATCCCTCCCTGCTTCGCCTCCACGTCTGCTGCCATCCAACTGCACCTCCTTAAGTCACTGCCTTCCTCAAGTCACTGCTGTCTCACTGCCCCTCACTGCCATTTCTTCACTGCGTACTGTCTCCTTGCTGCCGCAGCTGTGCAGAGCCCCTGCCCTGCCCACACAGCTATTAACCTGATGCTCTTGCCCTGCTGGTCCCACCAAACACCCCCGAAATGCTACCGCCTGTCATCCCCCCATCCCTGCTCCAGTGCCTGCAGATTCCCTCCCCGTTGACTTGCTGCTGCCACCCCACTCATCCCAGCCTTCTCCCAATGCTGCTACTTCCTGGGTGCCCCCGCCTCGTGACCCTGCCATCCACAGCACATCCCTCATACTGTCCGCCTTACCACCGCTGCTGTAGCTAAGCTTCTGCCCTGTGCCCCAGGCCACTGCTGACCTTCACTGTCCAGTCCCCAATGACATGCATTAAGGCTCTACACAGCCTTCATGCTCTTCCTGTGCAGTTGCTGTGCCGCTGCCTCCCAGTTGGTTCCGTGCCCCCTTCTCCCAATGCCACCACCCGCCTGCCTCCCCACATGCACTTGTGCAGCCACGCTGTCCCACCCCGCCCACCACCATGCTCATTACTGTCCTGCTGCCCCACCACATTGCTGCTACCATCCCTCTGTGCTCTCCCCGCACCTCTACCCTGCCGGGTGCCCCACAACCCCACTACCAATCCCGTGCCCTCACTGTTATTGCCCCCTTACCGCCACCCTGCTTCTGATCTGCTGCCGCCCTGTGTCCCACTCTTGCCCTATGTCCTGCTGCTGCTCTGTGTCCCATTGCTGCTGGTCTTCATAGCCCAGCCCTATGCAGCCCTGCCATGTTGAGTTGCATGCCTGCCCCACCTGCCACACTGCCTCCGTGCTGTTCCAGTCCCCCTCCCTGCAGCTACCACCTAGTGCTACCCCTGCACTCCACGCTAGAGCCTTCCTGATTCCCTACCCCTGTTGCCACGCTGCTGCCACCCCACGAGTCCTACTCCACCTTCTCCGCACTGCTTCCACCAGGCTGCCCGCACAACATGAGTTGCTTCTACCACGCTTCACCCCCTTCCACTGCGCCCCCACTTACAACCACCATTGCCTCTCCACTGCTACCCTGGGTCCCCACTGCTTCTGCTATCAGTTGTCCCGCCCTGTAGACATGTACCAAGCCCAGCAAAGCCAGGCCCTTGCTTTACTACCTGACCCACCATGCCATGACATTGACATCCCGCTTATACCCAGCTAGTCCTGCCCAGGCCCAAGCGACACTACCGCCTAGTTACTCCCCTCCCCCACTCCGATGTTTCCTGTCTGCCAAGCGTGTGGCTGACCAGCATGTCCACCACACCCCGCGCTGCTACCAGCTTGCTGCCCTCCAAAAATGCACCCCTGCCACCCTGCTGTGCCCCCCCCCCAGGGCCCTTTACTGCCACGCCGCCTCTGTCCTGTGCCCACGGCCTCTGCTGTACTTCGCTGCCCCACCTTGTTGGCATACAATATGAGCAGGTCCAGCAAGCCAGCCAAGCTGTCACTGTGCTGCTGCCTCAGGGCTAGTCCCACACTCCCTACGCTGCCCTGCCGCCTATATTCCACGCCCCCACAGGCGCCACACGGCTGCCCCACTCGGGTGTCACGCAGCTTCCCCTTACCACAAGAAGATCTCCCTCCCTGTACCAATGCTGCCTGGTGACACCCCCACACCCTCCACCACTGGCCCTGCCCCCTGAGTGTTCTAACCTCTCTGCCACCTCCTCACCTCCATGGAGCTTGGCAGCCTTGCCCGCCACACCATGACACTGACGTCCTGCTGATGCCAGGCTGGTCCGTCCCCTCCAGCCTCCATGACCGAGTAGCTGCTTCCCCCACCCCTGTTGCCTCGCCGCGGCCACGCGCATTACTGCTTCACACGCCCACCCCCCTGCCACCCTCACGCTGCCACCATCTTGCTGCACCCCACATGTACTCTTACCACCCTGCTGTACGCCCCCCACAACCCCCTTTACCACTGCTGCCAATGCTCCACTGTTGCCCTGTGTCCCAACCTCTACTGTGCTTTGGTGCCCCGCCCCCTTGAAGTGCACAAAGGGCCCGCCAACCACGCCTGCCCCACTGATGCTGCCCCGCCCGCTTTATGTGCCTTATGGGCCCGCCCACCACACCTGCCCCACTGATGCTGCCCGTCCCCTTGATATGTATGATGGACCCGCGCACCCCGCCCTCTTAAATACTGCTACCGGGACCCATTGACATGCACTATTGGCCCGCCCACCACAGGCTCCTAACTGTTGCTGCCCCGCCCCCTTACCTGCACGATGAGCCCACCAACCACGCCCTCCTAACTGTTGCTGCCCCGCCCACTTGACGTGCACGATGGGCCCGCCCATCACGACTGCCTAACTGTTGAAGCCCTGCCCCCTTGACATGCCCAATGGGCTCGCCCAACACGCAGGCCCCGCTTCTGTTTCCCCGCCCCCTTGACGTGAACCCTGGGCCCGCCCACCACGCCATCCTAACTGTTGCTGCACTGCTGCGTGGGGCGGCTCCCACGCTCTCACCCCCTCTGCTGCCGCCTAGATTCCACCAGGTGCCACACAGCTCACACTCGACCCAGTGCCACTACTGCCTGCCCCCATTCCTGCCTCTGATGACCCCCGTTCCCTCCTCTGTGATCCCATCCCTCTTCCTCAGTGTTATATCCTGGCTGCCAATTCCTCAGGCCCATGCAGCCCCGCTGACGCCCGGCTGGTTCCGCCTCTCCCCACACGCGACGACTGCTGAACGGCTTCTCCCTCCCCCTGCTCTGTTGCATCCCCACTGCCAGGTGTATTACCACGCTACTTCCACCCTGAATATCTGCCCCCCTCCCCACACAGCTCACTCTGTTACCGCCACATGCACCCCTGCCACCCTGCTGTGCCCCTCACACTGCCCGCCTTACCTCAGCTGCTGCCACTCTGAGGCTGCCCTGTGCCCCTGGCCTCTGCCGTGCTTCGGCACCCCGCCCCCTTGACGTGCACGTTAGGTCCGCCCACCGCTCTCGCCTAACTGTTGCTGCCCCGCCCCCATGACGTGCACTGTGGGCCCGCCCACCGCGCTCACCTAACTGTTGCTGCCCTGCCCCCTTGATGTGTGCTGTGGGCCCGCCCACCACACCCGCCTAACTGCTGCTGCCCCACCCCCATGAAGTGCACTCGGGGCCCGCCCACCACGCCCGCCCCGCTGCTACTGCTGCAGAGCCACTGGCTCCGGGCTGGTCCCACCCCCACCGCCGGTTACTGCTGCACAGATTCCACCCAACCCCAACAGTCGCTGCAGGGCTGCCCCACTTGTCTGTCACACAGCTCCCCCACCAGGGGCCCTCCACCGCTCCCTGTGCCACTACCGCCTGGCTGTCCCCTCACCTGCCTCTGGTGACCCCTGCTCCCTCCCACATGGGTCCCGCCCCCCTACCATAGGGTCATCACCTGGCTGCCACATCCTCCTGCTTGGACAGCCCCATGGCCCCACCTACTACCCCATGTCATGATGGCTCCATTACCCCACTGAGTTGTCCTTAGTTCCCACTGCCAAACCCCGCCCATCACAGCTACCGCACCCCAGGGTCTTGCTGTCCCGGAGCACATCCCCCCATCGCCACTGCAGCCCTCCCCAACTACTCTCCACTTCACCCCTTCTTGCCACCCTGACCCTGCCCCCCTCCCCGCCCCACCACCCACTGGCCTGGTGCTGCTGCCAGTGATTACAAGGCAACTGCTCCTTCCTTGGTTACCCTGCTGCCGCTGCCATGCCCCACTACCATGAGACCGCCGCCCTGCTGATCCTGCCCGGCCCCCATCATTAACCCCCCCTCAAGTACTGTCCTGCTTCACCCCCCCCCCATACTGCTGCTGACACACTGTGCCCTGCCAACACCACTGCCACCCCACTGCACCTCCCCAATGCCGCTTTGAAAGTGACACAGTGACATTGCTTCCCCACTGCTCTCCCATTGCTCCTGCTGCCTCACTGCATGCCTCTGGTTTCTGCCTCCCCTCCCCACTGCTGCTTCCCACCTCACCTTCGTGTCCCCCATGCAGGCCCACCGTACCACCCTACTGCTGCCCAGGGGCTGCCTGGCTGCTCAGACGTCACTGGCGTGCCGTGGAAATCATCAGTTGGAGACCGGCCCTAAGAGAATTTCTGCATAGGGACTGGCGGCAGGTGTGTTCTGGAAGTGGGTTGGAGGTATAGGCATGGGGGTAAATCCCAAGAAGGAAAATGTTAGCATAGTTATGTTAAGTGTTAAAATAGCCTAAAACGGTAAATTTAAAGTGCTTTTAATGTCTCCTTCTTTTCCATACAGTGACTTTATTCATCATATTGTGCACCTGAAAATAATATAATCTCAAGTTAACTAACTGGAATGAAAATTAAAACTGTAAAAAAGATAAATAAAAATCTTTTAACATCATGCATCGATTGACATACAGACATTAAGGGAACAGTTTGCATAATAAAATGTGTATATGTGTCTAAGTGCTTTCTCAACAAAGCCTGGGCAAAATCATGGAAAAGATGAGTTTTATTTCTCTTAAGAATCACTCACTCTTCGGGACTTTCATGTATAGTGTATATACATATGAACAACCTTTTCTCAAAAACTAAAAGAAAAAAAAGCTCCAAGAACCAGCACTAGATGTCCTCTGTGGAATCGCATGAACAGAAATGCCCTCATTAGCTTTGTTGTATGAGAAGACCTTGGGAGATACTCATTAGAGAAATGTGTCAAGTGAAATACATCATAAACAAGAACTTCTCCCTTACCATAATGCTCACTGGGAAACTTAACACTCCATTTTATTTTTCTCTGATAACCAGAAAAATAAAACTTAACAGCACACATAGCCCAGTGGTTATATTAAATTTATGCTTTGCTCTCTGTTAGCGGTAGAACTGAAACCTTGGGGCTGACTCTGTGATGATACATGTGCTACTTTTAGGATAAGATGTACATTAATTTAAGTATATGAATAAATTCACCCTTGTTATGTTTTCCACAGCAAGCATTTTCACTGACATAATTTCATGGGATCTTCATCACAGTCCAGGTGAAAGCAAAGGTAAATGTTTATGGTATATAAAAGGTAAGCAAACGTAAATACACAAAATAAGAATCTGTGAAATAAGACAAATGCAACCCAGTAAGTTTTAAGACCTAATAGGCAGTATTAATTGATCTACTAATGACTTGGATAGTATCCTATCCAGTAGATAGAGGGGCGCTCCAAATGGCCACAAGAAAGAAAAGACTTCCAAGATAGCCTGTGAGATGAGATCGAGTACATGGTTAGTGCAGTCAGTTAAGTGTCACACTCTTGGCTTTGGCTTAGGTCCTGATCTCAGGATCTTGGGATTCAGCCCTTCACAGGGATCTGTGCTCAGCACAGAGCCTGTTTGTGTTTTGCTCTCCCTCTCCCTCTGACCCCCCCCCACAAATAAATAAATAAATCTTAAAAATAAGACATCAAGAGAGAAAACAAAACATAATCAGCTAGGAATCCATTGTTTTAGACAAGATTGACCTCCTAAGGGAAACATAGTAGGACAATCAGTAGACTTCCTAGTGCTGACCAGGAAATTCCCACCTGGGCTGACTAAATGTTATATAGTTCTGGATGATAAAACTGCAGTTGGGTAAGTATTAAATCTTGGCTAACCAACTTAGGGCCTTAAGCCGTGTGAGGGCATTTTGAACCTGTGGTTTTCCTTTTGAACAACCCCACCTTTTGATCAGACTCTCAACTTAACTGAGACATGGGCTCTAAATTAAAGGCTTTAACACCACTCTCAGCAACTTTTCTGAAGTGCTCACAGTACTTGTTGTTCCTCAGTGTAGTATTCAGAGTTCTTGACCTTTCTGATTAACCCTTGTGATGTTCACAGGTCACCACTGAAGGCTTACAATTTTTGAGTTGGTCCTGATCTTCTTTTTGTTGGTTTTTCTGATGTTCCAGTCTGAGAAAGATCATTTGTGTACAGGTTAGTGTCTCTGAATTTGTATTTAGAGCTTTTGATAAAACATAAATCACCACACAGATTATATTGATTACCATAAACAAGATAATTCCCAATGTTTGCAGTGCAATTTGAGGCTATGTACTCCAACACTCAAAGCAATTAAAAACAAATGAATAAGAAAGGCCTTGATGAAGGAGTCACTCTTCTAAGCCACGTGGCTTTCTCAGTAATCTGACATTATTGGGCTTCAACTTCCCCCAGAACTTTTCATTGGGGTTTAGCACATGCTGTTGTCTATAGCACAGACCCAGCCTTGCTCAGCAAAGAGTTAACTAAGGGCTATATTTTTTTCAAGAACTCCTTTGGCCAGAGTGTAAGGATTCTTTTGGGCAGACATTGCTTTGGCAAGGGGATCTGCAAAAATTTTGAGAATGAAGGAAATGGTCTTGATCATACTCCATCTATGTTTATCCGTAACCTGGGAAGTAAGGCCAGCCAAAGGCATGAATCTTGGAACACACTTTTTCCTGGTAGTTCCCTTCTAACTCAGAACATGAATGTAGGGAAGTTAAACAATGAGATGTCTTATTTAGCTTGAGTAATTTTCAGACCAGGGTTAAATTTTCTGGTAGCCTGAAATAAAAGGTTGCTCTAAATTCCAGAGGATACAGCTGTAGTAATAAACTGGGAAATACAGATGAGTGTGTTACCTTTCCTGGCCATTGCCAGAATAAAGGGAAAGAGGAAGGAGATAAAGGGTCACATGTTTGGTCAAAGCTTGGAGTCTTGATCCATTGTCTTGGGTGAGCATGGTCTACCTAGATGTCAGCTATTTCACTTTCTTCCAAGTAGATTCAGGAATATCAAGTGTCTGTGTAGGACCAGGTGTCAGGTGGAGACTTCTGTAGCTGTGAGATGTGCACTGGAGGCTCAATACCTTTGAGTTTTACAGAAGGAGATTTAGTAAAGTCCCTCTTTTACTGGCTTTCAAGGGCTGTCTTCCTCTAATGATGTGTCTCAAATACTTAATCACCAGACTCTAAACTGTGATGGAGAGGATCATTTTAACTCTGATCTAGGAAGTCTTCCCTAACCTCTTGATTGCAGGCTTGAGCACTGGACATCATAGACTTACAGTCGTCGGATAGACCAGCATGGAACACAATGGATCAGTAAAAGGTTGTACACTGAGACAATTCAATCAAGTCTGCAAGGATTTCCTAAAGGCTCCTGTGATTTGCCCAGTGAAATATTTGCCCTGGTCACTGGAGATCACAGAAAGTGTGCCCCAGGGGAGAAACCCATTTTTAACAGGGTCTTTGCCATAGTGCAATCACCAGCCTCTTGGCAGAGAAAGGCTTTAACTGATGCAGAAAACACAGAAACATCAACGAGGGTATATTACAAACCCTACTAAGTGGCAGTGGAATGAACCCAGCTGCATGTGATCAAAGAGTCCACAGGAATGAGGCCTGAAACCTCTGGAGACAAAAAGTTGTTTAGGATTATGGACCTTACAAGTTAGACACCACTGGTAAACATTTTTTTGTGTTTTTTTTTTTTTCTGCTTTAGAGGGCTTCCCACTGATGTCCATTTATCATTTGAATCATCTTAAATACCCAGTTGTGGGTGAAGAAATGAAAAAAAAAGAAGAAGAAAATGGGGTTTGCCATGGATCTGGGAAGAACCAAGTGGTTGTCTTGGTTTTCCCTTAGCCTCCTGACCCTTTCTCTAAAAAACTCCCATTATTTACCCACCTTCTTCTCTCCAATTCAGAAGGAAACAGGTGCCATGTTACAAGGACATCAGGATGGCCTGCATCTGGCAATGATGAGCCATGTTTTGTCGAACTGGAATGGACCTTATTTACATGTGCCACAATCTTACAAGTATAATAGAAAGAAAAAACTTAGTAGGAAGTTTTATTTGATAATGTTTCCCATGTAATATAACATATCAAATAAGCTAAATTAATTTAGCAAATCCTTTGGGATGTCCCAGGTCAAAGAGTTTTAAGAGGGCTAATATTCCAAAGAAAATAAAAACAAACAAACAAACAAACAAAAAAAAAAACAGAAAATCCTTCATTTTCTTCAGAAAGGGAAACCAAATTCTGATTTTTAAAAATATTTTATTTATTTGACAGAGAGTGTTCACAAGTAGACAGAGAGGAAGAGAGAGAGAGAGAGAGATGGAGGAGGAAGCAGGCACCCCGCCAAGCAGGGGGCCCTATGAGGGACTCAATCCCAGGACCCTGAGATCACATAAGGAGCCGAAGGTAGAGGATTAACACACTGAGCTACCAGGCAGCCCAAATTCTGATGTTTTACCAGTTTACTTTTGATTGGAAAATTCTTCACTCCAATCTTAGACCGTCCTGACCACTCATATCATTCCTTTCCAAACATTCCTTTTTTGGAAGGCTTTACAACTTTTTCTTTTACATTCAGATTTTTGTCCTGATTTTACCCTCTTTAGGTAACCAGCTTTGCTGTAAAACAAAATTCCTTTCTTTTTTCCCCTGGTGGGGGAAAGGATTTCCATTTCTCATTCCTTTACTTATGAAAAACACACATCTTACCTTCTTTGCAGTCTGAGTTGTTTTTTCTTATTATTTTCAGTAGCCTTCATTACATTACTTAGAATTCTTAACCCTTGGAAACTTTCCTTTTTAAAGAAAGCAGCTGTGAACTGTGAACAAGTATTCTTTAGGTTGGGAAATTTATGAATGCATTTCATAATTTGCTGAAATATGTGCTTCTTCATTAAACAGTCTTTCAGGAAAACACAGAGTGCATTTAAAAACAAGCCCAGTTTCTTTGCAATAAGGTAACCAAAAGGAGATAAACTAATGTTCATTTACTAATAACTTAGTATTATCTTACCTAGTAATGATCTAGACATTTAATTAAAGTAATTTCATTTAACCATTGACCTAACTCACCAAAACATTAAAGTTTTAGTTTACCAAACAGATTTGGAAGACTAAGACTTTATCTAAAATTTCTAATTTTATTTACATCTATTCAATGTAACTTGTTCCTAACAGTTTCACTGAGATTACCCATAAAATTGCGTGAGACATGGGGTGGGATCAGTGAAGTAGGAGATGAGGATTGCAGGTTGTGCTTGTCCTTATGTGCACAGGTGATGGATGGAAGTGTTGAATCACTATACAGTGCACATGGAACTAATATAACACGCTGTGTTGAGTAGCTGGAATTAAAATACAATTTTAAAATATAAAATAAAAATTAATTAAAATAAAAATTAAAAAAATTAGGAAACATAAAAGCTTGTCATTCTTCCAAGCTATTTTTTTAACATTTTGAATAGAGATCACATCTACTTGACATCTACATGACAGTTTTATTTTTAGTGCTGATAACTAAAGCCAAGTCTATTTGCCCAGATCATATGAACTTGAAACACATTTAGGTTAGTTTTTATCTTTCTGACAGTTTTAGAATGCCCAATCCTTATAAGTACTTGTATCCAATCCAAGGAGATAGGGATCTACAAATTAATTTGGGCAATATCCATCCATTGAGAAAAATATCTCATATTGACAATATGTCTAGACATATGTCTACATATATTTGTAGACACAAAAACCACTGCATGGAGCCTAGAGTCACTAACATGTATGGAGAAAACGTTAAGATCTGTATGTGTCCCTGGAATATTAAGGAGACTATGCTAGAATTTAGGCACAGGAGCCCTTTAGCAGTTTGTATTTTATATTTATGTATTATTAGCTGTTTCTATTTTCAAAAGGCATTTTCCTTTTTTTTTCCCTCAGTCTTGGGCATCTGTAGGTTGGTTTTATATTTCAAAGATACGATAAGATGTATAACTTTAAGGAGAAAAAAAGCCAATCTTTTATAAGTCCCCTTTGATAAGCGGGAGAAGTTGGGAGATTGGAAAACGGAAGAGGGCAACTTTGAATTGCGGAAAGATCTGCATTTACAGTTCTGTTCACATTTGTGAGGATAGTTGCTCTCAATGACTCACAGAATTATATTTACATTAAATGACATCCTATGTTGATCCAACTTATCCAGCATATGAGCTTCAATTTGCTTCATTCCCACTGGGTGCATAATTTGAATTTTTTTTAAAGATTTTATTTATTTATTTGACAGACAGAGATCACAAGTAGGCAGAGAGGCATGCAGAGAGAGAGGAAGGGAAGCAGACTCCCTGCTGAGCAGAGAGCCCGATGCGGGACTCGATCCCAGGACCCTGAGATCATGACCTGAGCCGAAGGCAGCGGCTTAACCCACTGAGTCACCCAGGCGCCCGCATAATTTGAATTTTAAGGATTTTTGGCAGTATGGAATGACCCCACTTGGGGGGTATAAGATGGGTTTCCAAAGGGGGTGCAAAGATACTCTCTCCCAAGATCCAGAGTCACTCACAGTGAGAGCCAAAGGAAGGAACAAACCAGCCGCAGGCCCCCAGCAGGCAGAAAGCTAAGAACAAGTATTCAGGATGCCACCAGCAAGAAGGCAATAGCCTTTCTCTGTGAGAGAAATGATCTATAGGAATGGTCTGGACTTAGAAAGATGAGACAATGTGAAATTTTATTATCCTCTCTGGATCAAGCACTGTAGACAGAGAGATTTGGAAGGAGCTAATTCTGCTAAGGGTTTGTACTCATCCCTCTACAGTGCCAGTTTTTGCAGGACCCCTTCTGTGGGCCCTGGACTTTAATAGAATTTCCACTTGGCTGTTTGAGGGTATAGTATTATAACTATATAGTAGCTTTCCAGAAATCATCCAGTTTCATCAGCTCTGGGAGGAGCTCATTTAGGGGCCCTCTCATGAAGATAGATACTGGAGTGGGTCGAAGGCCATGACCATGGCAGACATCTGTTTATGGCTGTGTAGTCTGCAGAGTGGAAAAACAATTCAGACTAGAATGAGTGCTCAAAGGAGCAAAAATGGGAGCACGAGGAGTTATATCAGTCTTCAATAAGTTTTTCTGTTTTAGGTACTACTCCAACCTTTAATTTTTCATTAAACTTTTACAATCAATGTTTGAATAACTTTGGAATTTTGAAACATTTTAGAGACTTCTGATTGCCACTTAACAGAGGTGTTTTGGTCTGCTTAATTGGAGAATGCTTGCTTTAAATGCTTTTCTTAAGTGCTGTTATCTAATTGGAAATTTCCCCATTTTGGGCATTATATATCTAGGTTCTAATTGTCCTGAGGGCTGACAGCAGAATGAAAACTAGCCACTAATGGAATTAACATCCCTTTATACCCAGCTATATATCAACAAATAAGTTGTAGTTCACACTTCTGTCAGGCCTTATTTTTAGATCTCCAACCTGACAGTTACCAAGGCAGTTCCTTAGGACACAAAACAAGCTCAGTAGGATCTTGCCATTTTTGCTAGATAACTGTAATATTTGGGACAATAGTTGTTAGTTGTACAATAAGCAGGTGTAGTAGGAGGTGGTGAGCTTGACTCATCATAACTTAAGTTCCTAGGAGCTAGACTTCTCTGAGCAGAGCTAACACGTTGCAGGGATGTGTCCTGGAATTGGGGATTGTGTGTGTGTTACAGTGTTAGTTCTCAGTACACAAGTTTTCTTGAGGTTAATGGCTGACCTATTATCCTGCCTACCCATTACCTGACCAACTTATATCAGGGGGATGTTCTTGGGGTGGTAAGGGCTCTAATAGCTTTTGAATGCTTGACCAATGCCTTCCGTTTTTGTAGGTTATTCTGCCTCTGAAATCCTTATTAGGAGTAGTCTTTATCTACAAACAAACAAACAAAAAAAGGCAAACAATAATGTACACCTTGGTGTATGGGCAGTAAAGATACCACTGTGTTCTGGACAAGGAAGGCTCTGTGTGCACTAAGAATTCTCCCTGGAACCATGCTTGGATTATACCCAGGGAACTGGGATCTGAAAGCTTAGGGGCTTGGCTCAGGGCAGACATTTCTGTCAGTTCAACTGGGCTCTGGGCAAATACGCGAGCTCAATAGAGTTCTAGACAAACACGCCAGCCCAGCTGGGATCCTTGGGCAGCCCATGCTGACCTGAAAGCCTATTAGATCGGAGCCTGAATAGAAAGTGAGGGGAGATCAGAACCAAGAGGAACTCACCCACAGGACTTGAAAATAGCAGGAAAGACAGGGAACACAAAGGACTCAAGGATCACACACGTGTTTCTCATTGTGTCTGAATGTCCGTGGAAGTCCACTTCTGATCCTGTTGTTGCCACCAAATTTATTAAATAACAAAAATTCAACCAAGTAAATGTTAACGATACAAAGGTTGTATTAATCAATCAATTCATGAGTGAGGCATCATCCCACCTTGCAAGTATAGGTGAGCTCCAAAGGATTACAACAAAGGAAAAAGAGATAAAAGGAAATCATTAACAAAAAGTCCATTGTGGGATGCCTGGGTGGCTCAGTGTGTTAAGCATCTGCCTTTGGCTCAGGTCATGATCTTAGGGTCCTGGGATGGAGCCCCACATTGGGCTCTATGCTCAGCAGAGAACCTTCCCCACCCCCCGCCATCTGCCTTTCTGCCTACTTGTGGTCTCTGCCAATAAATAAATGGGTAAAATCTTTTTAAAAAAATTCATTGTGTTAGGTATTATTTCCCTTCTAAGACGAATGGGATGGATCAATCAGGAATCTTCCTGGGGCTGAACAGGAAACTCCCATGTTTACTGCTTAAAGGTCTCTTCTGGGGGTTGAAATTGTACTTGAGTTAGGTAGTAAGTTTTGGTTTAGTGACCTGGGCCTTAAGTAAAAGGTTGCCATTTTGGATCTGTAGGGTTTTTTTTTTTTTTTTTTTTTTTTTAAAGATTTTATTTATTTATTTATTTATTTTTGCCAGAGAGAGAAAATATGCAAGAGGAGAAGCAGACAGAGGGAGAAGAACAGGGATCCAGTGGGATTTGAACCCAGGACACTCAGATCATGATCTGAGCATAAGGCAGACGCTTAACCAATGGAGACAACCAGGCATCTCTATGGATTTCTTTTTAACATACCCAAGAAGATGAAGACTGACTTTAAAATTTTAGACTTCTATATGGAAAGCTCTTCACAGTTCTTGTTGTGTGCTTTCCACACACCGCTGAAAATTTGCTCTTTAAGGACAGGGAAACATACAAACAAAAATTCCTTCTCATGGGCTCTTTGGAGTGTTAATCCGTGATGCTAATGCTTAAGAGTTGACTTCTGAGTTTTGTGAGTTACCGATCCACTGCCTGGCCAGGGAACATTCAGCTGTCTGCACAAACATTCTAAATATGACCAGTGTCTGCACCAATGAGGTTAATTTGGGATACCATGCCTGAATCACAAATAACTTTGATTGATTAGAAAATGTATATTGGCCTTACTGTAGTGATTCTCCTTGGGACAGTAGTTCATCCTGCATCCTTCCCACACCTGGCACATACTAGAACTGTAATAATGTTTGCTGAGCAGCATTTACCAATGATAAGGAATACATTCCTTGTGTACAATGGAAAAATAGACACGTTAGACTCACCCAATCTTCACTTGAAATTTCACCTTACAGTAATATATATAAACTAAATTTGAGAAACCCAAGACCATATTAAAACCTCTGCACCCAAATTATTATTTTCTGTAGAGCTGCAATGTGACTCCAATTACTGAACAGCATTTTGTTGCCTTCGTCTTATTGTTTATGGTTTATACTTTGTGTAGAGCAGGATTGAAATGAGAGGGCATTGGAATGCTGAGTAAAACATTCCTGAAAGATATCTAATTGTTCTTATTTCCTGAACAAGTAAGATTATCAAAAATGGTTCTCTTTTGTGAGTTTATTGTGTGTGAGGTAGCTAAGTGCTTTCATGTATATTGTTTCATTA
The DNA here is from genome assembly GCF_002288905.1 of Enhydra lutris kenyoni. NCBI lineage: Eukaryota > Metazoa > Chordata > Mammalia > Carnivora > Mustelidae > Enhydra > Enhydra lutris. Next base: position 310,534 of record NW_019154220.1, on the reverse strand, counting down.
GATGCATACAGTGACCCTAAAAAAATCACTGTGACCTTAATATTTTGGATGACAAAACTAAAGGGAGAAAGGGCAAGTAATTATGTCTTTTTCATTTTCTCTGTATGTTCCAAAGCCTATACAATTTTGATTCCATGGGGACATGTAGCAGGACATTTATGCTACTGTTAAAAGCATCAACATGAAAGAAAGTCTTCTAGTCCTTTGTTTTCCATTAATACTTGAGAGAAAGTTACAGTATTCCCTTTGGTGAAAAAAAAAGTTTCTAGGAGGTTATATCGTTTACTATAAGCACATACCTTTGTTTATTGGAGGATAAAGAATCTCTTGATCAATCCTCCCATTATTACACTCATGTTTGATGATTCATTTGTGTTCTTTATTCATTGACACTCCAATCACAGTCAGCCAGCTGAATTTCATGTATGTGTCATTTGTTTTCATGGTGTCTCTCAGCTGGGATTTCAGAATTGGTTTGCCATTCTATTCTTTCCAATACATCCTGATAAAATCAGAGGGAAAGTCCTCAAGAAGACAAATATACGCTCCAGCCCTATGGAGTGTTCTTCGGCAATTGAAGGAAGAAGTATTGTGGGCTTCAGGGAAATATCTTCATTGGAACGTTTATCTGTGGGGGAAAATGGAACAGAAGATAAAAATATTATTAGAGAAACACATACATTAGGTGGTTTGGAAACACTCAACACATAGCAAAAGGAAGGAAAATTGTTATAGAATTAGTCTTTACCATGGCCTTTTATCCACAGTAGGTTATGAGGTACTGATTGTTCTTAACTTCCATAGGAAAAGAGGTTCAATACATTATGTAGCTTGCCCAAAGTCACAGCTATTAAATGGCAGAGTCCGATTGAAACATTGAAGTTTATTAAACAATACATTGCCACTTGTTAGAATGGGAATCCATTTCCACACGTGCTTGATAATTTATCAGGTTGACCTTTTAGCTTCAAATATGGATCCCATGTCCACTTCGAATACTGAAGTACTTCTCTTGGATTTCTGATTTTATAGAACATCTTGTTCTTATATGAGAACCAGTCCAAATTTTGATTAGGGCAATGTTTAAAGTGGTACCCTCAAAGAATTTGCAATGCCTTAAATTTAGAAGCGATGTGCCAAAATCTCTAAAACCTCTATTTGAAGCATTTATGACTTTCAGAAATATTTTTATACTAGCCTTATCAAATAGTGCACTGATCAGATTTTGTTTTGGTTTAAAAAATCTTCACTAAAAATACATCGTAAGAGTTCACTTTTTTTTTTTTTGAAAGAGAAAATGAGTAGGTGTAGGGGCAGTGGAGAGGGTGAAAGCAGACTCCCTGCCAAGTAGGGAGGCTGACAAGACACTGGGCTCAGGGATCATGACATGAACCAAAGATAGATGTTTAACCAACTGAGCCATGCAGGTGCCCCTAAAAACACGTTTTATATTCAAGTTTTATTTGAAGTTAAATCATGACGAAGCAAACACCATTTTTTGACTCTAAGCATTTTCATTCCACCCCAAATTAATCTGCCCTACAATCATCCTGACTTTTTCATTGACTTCACCTGTTGAAAAAGTTACATATAACTGGTATAATATTAACAGTTATGGTTCCAGAGCTTTTTGCAGACCCAATGTCAGGGAAACATCATGGTTTTCAAGGTCATGTTATCTGAATGTTGGAATGTTACCAGATTATACATTTATTGTTAATTTAGTGATTGAAATTATAAATAGTAGAACCCTTTCCAATTTGGTTCCCAACTGAAACATAAATGCTTTATTTATTTTCTCGTTGGGTACTTTAGAGGTAGAATAATAATTTCATGGGCATCTTCTTAAGAAAAAGAATAATTGGATTTCTTACTTGAGACGAAAGAAAAAAAAATCTTGAGAATTTCTGCCTGTGCAACAAAGTTCCTGACTTTTATAAAACCTCAGATAAAATACAATGATGAGTGTTTTCTCATGGTGTAAATAGAATTGGATCAAATATACTTGTTTATGTTTGTACTTCTTCCTTGTAGTACAAATAGTATTTTTTATTATAATAGTAAGACTCTGTATAATTTCCCAAAAATATACCTTGTTTTTAACCTAAAAAGCATGTTATATAAAGCAAGATTTGTTTTTCAAAGTAATGATATTTATGTAATTTTTGCCTCTAGGCAATACGGTAAAGAATCTAGTCGTCATAGTAGAAACTTTAGCTTTTTATGGGAACACTTCTGATTCATCATAGAAAAGAACTTGAAAATAAAATTATAAACTTGGATAATTTCTAGGTGGTCAAAAATGATGCTTACTTCCTATTCCTTTCCCTTATCTAGATTCCCAGAATTTCATTATTTTCAAGATAGAATGAATCTTAAACTCCCATAACTTTCTCAATGTGATAGTGAACTGAGCATTAAATAGTGTCCTTGGGAAGGAGGGAGAAGATGGAGGAGAAGTAGGAGACCCTGTTTCAACCAGTCCCCTAAATTGAGCTATATATCTACCAGAACACTCTGAACATCTAGGAAATCAGTCTGAGATGTCAGATTATACACGTCTAGACCTCTATGAGAGCAGAAGACATCAGTTGAGAGGTAAAACAGAGTGGGGATGCTCAGACTGATATCAGAACATAACCAGAACAGGGAGGGAGTCACCAGAAGCAACCCCATTGGAAAGTAATACCCCAATACAAAAGTGCCCTGTGGTAGGGGACCAGCATTAACTTGGAGTCTGGTTAAAAGAACTCAAAAAGAGCAAAAAATCTTAAGGGGCAACTGATGGAATCAGGCAGTCACGAACATGGCCTAATCCCACAGACCCAGGATGGCCACTACTGACGACAACCCATGCCAGAAAGAGTGGGCAGAGCATCCAGTCCATGGTCCCTGAGCCCCCAGCTTTCTGCTACTTGCACCACCACTTGGCTGGGTGGACTCCTGCCCGCACGTGAGAGTCCAGTGTTGGCTCTTGTTGGTGCTTTCTAAGTCCACAGACTTCCACAATCTTCATGCCCTGCATGGACTGTGGGTTCTGAGTGCACTATCGCCCATGTGTGAGAGAGACTGGTGTGGGCACCAGCTGGTGTTCTCTAGGACTGTGGCTTTCTGTCACTGGCCAAAGGGTCTGAATTATTCCAGGCCATGCCTGAGAGAACACTGCATGATCTCTGGTTAGGATCCCTCAATGGCAGCCTCCCATGAACTGCTTGAACTTGGGGTCTGAACGTACCCTGCCTTGGGCCTGGACAGTAGTCCTGTCAAAGGCAGACTCTGGAAGGGGGCTCCCTGGACCAATATCACTCACAGTTTTAGTGGCAAGGGGAGTGATGAGACAAGCAGTCACCTCTGGTGATCACGGAGACAGTGCCTGGGGGAATGCACTGATTGTGGGAGGTTGTGCTGTTCAGCGAAGTTTGCAGCGGGGAGGGAAGTCTATGTGTTATGGACCACAGAGGGGAGCTGACTGAGGCTTCTCTCTGAGGCAGAAATCTGGGTGCAGTTTGCTTTCAACTAAACCTCCAAAAAGCCACCAAAGGGAAAAACAAAACAAAACAAACAAACAAACAAACAAACAAAAAAACCTCTAGAGAACAAAACGCTGAAAAACCAGTTCCCAAAGAGCCCAACCCCTTGAGAGGTGTCAGGGAGACTCAGCCCAAGCAAGACTGACTGAAAAACAATGCAGCAAGCTCCTTTTCCATAAGGCAAGTAAAAAGAATGAGAAAACATTCACCACAGGGTCTCCAAAAATTATAAAACTCCAACAGGGGAAAAACACAATATATTAGCTAATGGTATTTCCCCAAAACCTGGAAATTGCATAGATATATATATATTTTTTTAATTCATTATCAGGATTCTTGTTTTTTTTTTTTAAAAAAATTTAATGTATTTACCATTACAACTAGAGGTTTAATACAACATATTTCATAATAACATTTTAACTTGAACTTTTTTCATACATATATATGTGTTTTTCTTTTTCTTTTCTTTTTTTTTCTCTTTTTAAAATATACATATAGATATAAACTTCAAGGTATTCCTTTTTCTCTATTCAATATCCCTGTATATAAACCAGTTTTAATCTCCCTTTATCTCTGGAAAGTTGAATCCTTTAACAAAGATATCAAGATGCTCCCAGGAAGAACCAAAATAACATTTCTCACCCACACTGAGTATTTATAACCACCTTCCAACTTTTTTTTCTGACAGTGTTTCTGCATATCATTTTTTTTTCTTTCTGTTATATAAATCTTATTCTTAGAGTTTATTTTGGCTGGGTTCTTTTTTTTCTAATTTACTTTTTCAGTCTTTTTGTTTGTTCATTGCTGTTCATATACATTATAAATCTTACCTTGGGGGCTCATTTTGGCTGGGCCTTCTCTTTTTTTTCTCTCTCCCTCTCTTTCTTTCTCCTTTTTTTTTTCTTTTTGTCTTTTCTTTTTGGTAGTGACTTACAATAGCTCTGCAAAGTCCTGGATTGCACCTTGCCTGGATAGTGGTGGATATATTCAGCTGTACATCCACTCATCCAGCTCTCACCAAAATTACTAGGAGGAGGAACACCCAACAGAGGAAAAATTCAGAGATCGTGACCTCTGGTAGAGAACTATTGGATATCAACATAAACAAGGTGTTGGAAATGGAAATCAGGGTAACAATTATCCAGGCACTAGCTAGGTTTTCAAACACCATTTGTGGCAACATATAATCTCTGAAGGCTGAAGTGAGAGCAAATCTGGCAGAAGTTAAAAATCCTATCAGTGAAATCCAATCTAATCTACATACTCTAACACCTAGAGTAAAAAAGGCAGAAGAAAAATTTACTGGTCTAGAAAGCAATGGAAAAAGAAGAATAAGGAGGAGGCCTGGAACAAATAGCTTAGAAGCCATGACAACAGACTTAGGCTAATAAATGATGCCATGAAATGATCCAGTGTCAAAATTATTGGGAAGAATGAGGGGGAGGAGAAAGAGAGAACACTAGAAGATATAGTTGTATAAATCCTAGATGAAAGATTTCCTAACCTAGAGAATGAGACAAGTGTTCATGTCCTAGAGGCAGAGGAGACACTATCCAAGACTGACGAGGCTAGAAAGACCTCCAGACACATAATTTGAAATTCCTCATTTATAAAATCAGAATATGTCTTCAGGACAGCTGGGGGAAGAGACCCCTTCATACAGAAAAAGGACCATCAGAATGTCACACCTGTCCACAGAGACCTGGCAAGCCAGAAAGGCTGGCAAGACATATTCAGGGCAATAAATGAGAAGAACATGCAGCCAAGAATACTTTATCCAGCCAGGCTGATATTCAAAATAGATGGAGAGATAAAGAACTTCCAAGACTGGCAAGATTTAATGTGTACATGACCATCAAGCTGGCACTACAAGAAATATTAATGGGGGTTCTATAAAAGGACAAAGAACCACAGAGTGACAAAGAGCAGAAATTTACAGAGACAATCTATGGAAATAAGGTCTTCATAGGCAACATGATATCAATAAAAATGTATCTTTCAATAACCACTCTCAATTTGAATGGCCTAAATGCTCCCATAAAATGGCACAGGGTTGCAGATTGGATAAATTTACAAGACCCATCCATATGCTGTCTAAAAGAGACCATATTGGAACCTAAAGATAGAACCAGACTGAAAGTGAAGGGATGGAGAAACATCTTTCATGCGAATGGGCCTCAAAAGGAAGCTGGTATAGCAATTCTCATATCAGATAAATTAGATTTTAAACTAAAGACTGTAGTCAGAGATACAGAAGGACACAACATCATTCTTAATGGGTCTATCCACCAAGATGATTTAACAATTGTAAATATTTATGCCTCCAGTATGGGAGCAGCCAACTACATAAGCCAACTATTAATCAAAATAGTCAGATTAATAGGAATAATTAATACTATGGGATCTTAAAATGCCATGCCACATGTAATAGAAAGATCACCCGAACAGAAACTCAATAAAGAAATAAGAGCTTTGAATGATACATTGGACCAGATAGACCTCTTAGATATATACAGAACATTCCACTCAAGTGCACATGGAACTTTATCCAGAATTGATCACATACTGGGTCACAAATTAGGGCTCAACCGATACCAAAAGATTGAGATTTTGCCTGCCTATTCTCGGACCACAGTGATTTGAAACTGGAACTCAACCACAAGAAAAAGTTTGGAAGGAATTCAAACACTTGGAAGCTAAAGGTCACTCTACTTAAGAATGTTTGGATCAAGTAGGAAGTCAAAAGAACTTAAACAATTCCTGGAACCAATGAGAATGAAGACACATCGGTCCAAAACCTATGGGACAGGGCAAAGGTGGTCCTAAGGGGGAAATAGATAACCATCAAAGCCTCACTCAAAAAAAAAATGATAAATCCCAAATACACTAGCTCTCTTTACATCTTAAAGAACCAGAAAATCAACAACAAATTAAGCCAATGCCATGCACAAGAAGGGAAACAATGAAGATTAGAGCAGTGAGCAATGAGATAGAATCTAGAGATGCAGTTGAACACATCAAAAAAGCAAGAAGTTGGTTCTTTGACATAATAAGATCAATATTCAAAGGCCAAATTAATCCAAAAGAAAAGAGAGAGGACCCAAATTAATAAAATTATGAATGAAAGGGGAGAGAACAAAACTGACACCGAAGAAATAGAAACAGTCATCAAAAATTATCAACAGTATTATGCCAGTAAATTAAGCAATTGAGGAGAACTGGATACATTCCTGGAAACGAATAAACTTCCAAGACTGAAATAGGAAGGAACTGACAACCTGAATAGACTAATATCTAGTAATGAGACTGAAGCAGTGATCAAAAACCTCCCCCAAAAAAGGAGCACAGGACCTAATGGATTCCCTGGGGATTCTACCAAACATTCACAGAGGAAATAATACCTATTTTCTTGAATATTCTTTCTTCAGATTCTCTTGAAAATTCATTGAAAAAAAAAAAAAAAAAAAAACAGAAACAGAAGGAAAACTTCCAGACTCATTCTATGAAGCCAGCATTACCCTTATCCCCCAAACCAGGCAAAGACCCCATCAAAAAGGAGAATTTCAGACCAATATCCCTGATGAATATGGATGCCAAGGTTCTCAACAAGATCCTAGCTAATAGGATCAAACAGTACATTAAAAAGATCATCCTCCATGACCAGGTGGGGTTTATCCGTGGGATGCTGGGGTGGTTTAGTATTCGCAAATGATTGTGGTACAATACATTAATTAGAGAAGAGAGGAAAACCACCTGGTCCTTTCAATTGATGCAGAAATAGCATTTGACAAAATACTGCATCCATTCTTGATTAAAACCATTCAAAATATAGGGATAGAAGGAACATTCCTCAACTTCATCAAATCTGTGAAAAACCCACAGCGAATATCATTCTCAATGGGGAAAAGCTGACAGCCTTCCCTTTGAGATCAGGAACTTGAAAAGGATGCTCACTCTCGCCACTCTTGTTCAACATAGTGTTAAGAGTCCTAGCAACAGCAATCAGACAACAAAGAGAAATAAAAAGTATTCAAATTGGTAATGAAGAAGTCAAACACTCTTTCTTCACAGACGACATGATACTTTATATGGAAAACCCAAAAGACTCCACCTGCAAACTACTAGACCTCATACAGCAATTCAGCAATGTGCAGGATACAAAATCAATGTACAGAAATCAGTTGGTTTTCTATACATTAACAAAGAAAATACAGAAAGGGAAATTGGAGAATCGATTGCATTTACTATGGCTCCACAAACCATAAGATACCTAGGAATAAACCTAACCAAAGAGGTAAAGGATCTGTACTGGAGGAACTCCCTGATGAAATCTCCCTGATGGCTAATAAGGATGAGCCGCTTTTTTCATGTGTTTGTTAACATTTGTATGTCTGCTTTGGAGAGGTGTCTATTAATGTCTTCTGCCCATTTTTAAAAAAAATATATATAATTATCTGTTTTTTGAATTTTGAGGTTGAGGTGTTCTTTATAAATCTTAGATATCAACCCCTTGTCTGTAGTGTCATTTGCGAATATATTCTCCTATTCCGTAGGTTGCCTCTTTGTTTTGTTGACTGTTTCCTCTGCTGTACAGAATCTTTTGATCTCGATGAAGTCCCAAAATTTCATTTTTGTTTTTGTTTCCTTTGCCTTTGGGGACATATCTTGAAAGAATTTTCTGTGACCCATGTCTAACTGGTTACTGCCTATGTTCTCCTCTAGGATTCTGATGGATTACTGCCTCATGTTGAGGTCTTTTATCCATTTTGAGTTTATCTTTGTGTATGCTGTAAGAGCATGGTCAAGTGTCATTCTTCTACACATAGCTGTCCAATTTTTTCAGCACCATTTATTGAAGAGGCTGTCTTTTTTCCACTGGATCTTTTTTCCTGTTTTGACAAAGATTATTTGACAATAGAGCTGTGGGTCCATTTCTGGACTCCCTACTCTGTTCCACTGGTCGATGTGTCTGTTTTTGTGCCAGTACCATGTTGTCTTGATGATCACAGTTTTGTAGTAAAGCTTGAAATTAGGCAACGTGATACCCCCAGGTTTGCTTATGTTTTTCAACATTTCCTTAGCAGCATGGTGTCTCTTCTGGTTCCCTACAAATTTTAGGATTGCTTATTCCAGCACATTGAAAAATGCTGGTGGAGTTTTGATCAGGATGGTATTGGAAGTATAGATTTCTCTAGGCAGTATAGAAATTTTAACAATGTTTATTCTTCTGATCTGTGAGCATGGAATGCTTTTCCATCTCTTTTTGTCTTCTTCAGTTTCTTTCATGATTGTTCTGTAGTTCCTCGAGTACAAATCCTTTACCTCTTTGGTTAGGTTTATTCCCAGGTATCTTATGGTTTTTGGTGCTATAGTAAATGGAATAAATTCTCTCATTTTCCCTTCTATATTTTCATTGTTAGTGTATAGGAAATCAAGTGATTTCTGTACATTGATTTTTTACAGATGGAGATCACAAGTAGGCAGAAAAGCAGGCAGAGAGAGAGGAGGAAGCAGGCTCCCTGCTGAGCAGAGAGCCCAATGCAGGACTTGATCCCAGGACCCTGGGATTATGACCTGAGCTGAAGGCAGAGGCTTTAAGCCACTGAGCCACCCAGGCATCCCTGTACATTGATTTTGTAACATGCACTTGCTGATTTGCTGTACGAGTTCTAATAGTTTGGGTTTTCCATATAAAATATCATGGCATCTGCAAAGAGAGAGAGTTTTACTTATTCTTTGCCAATTTGAATACCTTTTATTTCTCTTTGTTGTTTCATTGCTGTTGCTAGGATTCTAATACTACGTTGAACAAGAGTGGTGAGAGTGGGCATCCTTGTCATGTTCCTGATCTCAAAGGAAAGACTGTCAACTTTTCCCCATTGAGAATGACATTTGCTGTGGGTTTTTCATAGATCGATTTGATGAAGTTGAGGAATTTTCCCTCTATCCCTATACTTTGAATGGTTTTAATCAGAAACAGATGCTGTATTTTGTCAAATGCTATTTCTGCATCAATTTAGAGGACCAGGTGGTTTTCCTCTCTTCTCTTATTGATTTGATCTATCGCAGTGATTGATTTGCAAATGTTGAACCACCCCTGCATCCCAGGGATAAAGCCCACCTGTTTGTGCTACATAATCCTCTCAATGTACTGTTGGATCCTATTAATTGGGATCTTGTTGAGAGTCTTGGCATCCATATTCATCAGGATATTGGTTTGAAATTCTCCTCTTTGTTGGAGTCTTTGCCTGGTTTGGGGATCAGCGTAATTCTGGTTTCATAAAAAGTAGTCTCCCTGGACAAATATTGCTTGCAGTTTTAGTAGCACCATGGTGCAGAGAAAAGCCGGAGCTCCTGTGACCTGTGAGACAGTGGCTGGGACAGTGCTTTGCAGTGGAAGGTGGCAGAGGGGGAGTCTATGTGCTCTGGGCTACCCAGAGGGTAATAGACTGATGCCTCTCTCTGAGACGGAAGTCTGGGTGCAGTTTGCTTTCCTCTAAACTTTCAAAGAATGGTCTTTCCTCTTGATAGCCATTATAATTGGAGAAGCAATCTAGTTGTTCCCATACAGAGATCAAAGGACTCACTTTAATGACTCTGGTTGGGGTCTCACCTCAGTCAGCACCTCCAATAAATAAACCTTTACAGAGGGAAGCCCAGCTCAGACAGCTCTTGGTTCTGATAAATGCTGCATGACTATCCCTTCTAACAGGATAAACATTTCAGCTCTGTCTTCCACAGATGAGTGTTTCCTGCTCTCAAAGTCACCCGCTGAGATGTTAAAGGAAAGAACCACACATTCTTCAGGTCAACACCAGCAAAGGAAAGGGGACACTTGAAATAATTTGCAGCATATTTCAAGTCCCCCCAAAATATATTCGAAGACCAGCATGGAGGTAATACTCTCTATCATGGTTGCTGTTCTTAGATTGCATTGCTTGGAGAATTCTTTTTTTTATTATTATTATTTTATTTTTTGAGCGTAACAGTATTCATTATTTTTGTACCACACCCAGTGCTCCATGCAATCTGTGCCCTCTCCAATACCCATCACCTGGATCCCCCAACCTCCCACACGCCTCCCCTTCATAAACCTCAGATTGTTTTTCAGAGTCCATAGTCTCTCATGGTTCACTTCCCCTTCCAACTTCCCTCAACTCCCTTCTCCTCTCCATTTCCCCTTGTCCTCCATGCTATTTGTTATGCTCCACAAATCAGCAAAACCATATGATAATTGACTTTCTCTGCTTGACTTATTTCACTCAGCATAATATCTTCCAGTTCTGTCCATGTTGCTACAAAAGTTGGGTATTCATCCTTTGTGATGGAGGCATAATACTCCATAGTGTATATGGACCACATCTTCCTTATCCATTCGTCCATTGAAGGGCATCTTGGTTCTTTCCACAGTTTGGTGACCGTGGCCATTGCTGCTATAAATAACATTGGGGTACAGATGGCCCTTCTTTTCACTACATCTGTATCTTTGGGGTAAATACCCAGTAGTGCAATGGCAGGGTCATAGGGAAGCTCTATATTTAATTTCTTGAGGAATCTCCACAATGTTTTCCAAAGAGGCTGCACCAACCTGCATTCCCACCAACAGTGTAAAGAGGGTTCCCCTTTCTCCACATCCTCTCCAACACATGTTGTTTCCTGTCTTGCTAATTTTGGCCATTCTAAATGATGTAAGGTGGTATCTCAATATGGTTTTAATTTAAATCTCCCTGATGGCTAGTGATGATGAACATAGACCAGTGGAACAGAGTAGAGAACCCAGATATGGACCCTCAAATCTATGGTCAATTAATCTTCAACAAAACAGGAAAAAATGTAGAGTGGAAAAAAGACAGTCTCTTCGATAAATGGTGCTGGGAAAATTGGACAACTATATGCTGAAGAATGAAACTCGACCATTTTCTTACACTGTACACAAAGATAAACTCAAAATGGATAAAAGATCTCAATGTGAGACA
>NW_019154220.1:279896-298628 GCF_002288905.1 Enhydra lutris kenyoni | reverse complement strand
ATGGGGGGGTCAAGGTTTATCTTCACGAGAAATGTGTAAAATTTATGTTAGGCACTGTGGCTTCAATAAAATTGAATAGATAATTATTATCATAGGAAATATGATATTTAATTAAAAAATATGTGAAACCTGGATGGATCCTAGCTGTTGGCAGAACATAAACCACTCAGTCATCCAAACTAGTTCTTATCCTGTAAACTAGTCATAACCTGTATACAAAAATCAGCTCATAAAAAATTAATTAATTAATTAAAAAACGGAAGCTACTCAGTCACAAGTTGCATTATAACGGTGGGCTGGGGGACGCCTGGGTCGCTCAGTTGGTTAAGCAGCTGCCTTCAGCTCAGGTCATGATCCCGGCGTCCTGGGATCGAGTCCCGCATCGGGATCCTTGCTCATCAGGGAGCCTGCTTCTCCCTCTGCCTCTGCCTGCCATTCTTTCTGCCTGTGCTCGCTCTCTCTCTCTCTCTCTCTGACAAATAAATAAATAAAATCTTAAAAAAAAATAACGGTGGGAAGAAAAACCGTTTGGAGCTCTTTTGCTAATCATCCTCGTTTTAAATTAATCTCTGTTTATGCTTGCCTTGACCTTTACACAGACAGGCTATGGCTTTGTTCTGCATAACCCAGGCAGTACCCATAACCATAATAGATGTCCAGAGGTGAGGGTTAGCCCACCTGAGCACTGGTAGAATATGCCTAGCCTGGAGGAAGCCTCAGGATTTCTCCTTCTTACTCCTGGTTGTAGCTCTGGAGTGAGAGCAATTGCAATGTTCCTCCACACTGTAGAATTCCAAGAGGCACTGTCTCCTCTTCAGATTATCCCCTTGCTTTTTTTTCCACAGGGGATGCAGTGGCTTCCAGGAGTAGCTCATCTCTGGGTTCTCAGAAACATGCTTGCTCCCCTTCAATAAATTCTACTCATTGGAATGATTCCAGGGAATCCAGTTCTTTACTGGACCCTGATGAATACCACTGTGCAAATCGAGGGATCATCACCTTCTCTGTGTGTGTACTCATTTACTGAAAAATGGGTCAAATCAGGAATGCAGTCATCCGAAATTCAAACTGTTTCTGCTTTAAACAGAAAATATCTGAGCTCTGAAAATGTAAAAGCAATTACTGAATTCAACTCTCTTTCTCAACATCTGGAAGCCAACTCCTTAAACTTTATATCTCACAATAATTTCCCAAGATTTCCTACTCTTGTGAAGGACTATTGAGTTGTTGTTTCTGTTGTTGTTGTTGTTGTTATTGTTATTTTCATAAATTTGGCATACTGTGAGGAGATTTTATATCACATTTTTCTAATTCCAATTAGCTTGTTAATGGCCAAGTAAACTTGGACTTCCACCAATGATCTTCTACTGTGTATAGAAACCCATCTAAGCACTTAATGGTCTATTGACTTTAATAAAATATGGGAGGGGTGCCTTTTTTTGCATCAAAGTGATATATTCTTCACCAAATATTATGTTGTTGTCCTTAGCTTCAACCCATACTTCGCTTTTTGGGATTTGTGGGTCATCTCAGACAACCTCATTACCCCTTGAGCTTCCAACTCCATCTCAAAGTGAGCCCCAGAGGGATATGTCTTTGTGAGAGGAGTGGTACAGGATGGCTCCTGCCCGTTTCTGCACTCTCTGCAGTTACATCAGCAATGACTCCATGATCTGAGGTCAAGATGGCAGCACTGTGATCCCTCTGAGCCGCAGAAGGACTTACACTAAGTGCACAGCTCTTTCTATGACAAGCTCAGCTCTAGCCACATAGGCCAGACATCAGCCCCTCTGCAAGCATCCATGGTTTAAAAATTATAATCTCTTTCTTTTGTTCCCTGACCTCTGAGGGTAGCAGCTGCTTTGTACAGTTCCTATTCCATAATATCTTTGTGCTTTCTTTTTGCTACTCCAATTCTGAAATATGTGGTTAACAATTCCATACAGCAAATGCATATGTTTAAATAATTCGTGTGTTCTCTTTTTCTCTGGACTGGTCTCTGACTAATATGTATGTCAAATACATAACATTTATGCAATTTATTTAAAAAAAACCTTAGATCAATGTACCACCCAAGAACAGCTCTTATAAAATTTTTACCTCTTTCTCCCAGAATTTTCTATTAATTAAATTAATAATTTCTATTAATTAAATTCTCTTAAATTAATATTTTTTCAGACTGGCATTTGTTTCTAGGACTGCAAAAATAAGACTACACATTTTTTTCTGTTATACCATAAAATCTTTGAAGATATTGACCAAATTAGAGTGGTATATACAGGATATATATTAATATATTTGCTTATGTGCTTTACTCAGAAATTTAATGGGAAACCCAAGAAGGCAACTTACAGGTACAGGCAATTGTACTTCGGGGCAACCAATACTAAGGTTTCTGGAGAAACGGTGAGATTCTAGTTGGGAAGCCATGCTGGGTGCAGAGGAGCAAACAGATCCAAAAGCAAAAACTAACATGGCAAATAAATGCTCTGAGCTCTTGTTTATGTTTGGTCACCATCAAGATGCTACTCACTTGATTCCTACTAAGTAGTATTTTCTGGCTTGAGTATCAGGCAGGACTGAATCACTGAATGATGTTTCATGACCTGATAGGATGTGGGCAAGATGTGTGTCAAATGCTCAGACTTGGAAGATATTTGTCACCAGCAGTATCACCTAGGGCCTCTGGGTGCAGATGGCAGACAGAATGAGATCGGTGTGGACACTCTCTCTAAAGGATCTATTACCAGGGAATGGGAAGAGGTGGAGACAACTTTGTGCTGTGATGCAGGGTGATGTCTGGGCCAAGAGAAAAGAAGGACAAAGGGCTTCGTAAGAAACAACTTGAACTCATGCAGTTGCAAGGAAACCCTGGTCAGGATGATGGGAATTTTGAGCAAGTAAGATTTTAAAAGTCAAGAAACACGTGACACCTGGCATATGATCCACACCCAATCAGTATGGATGAAGCTCTGAACAAGCCACCAGATGAGCACAGCTCTTTAATGAAAACAATATATTTCCTAGCTATCAGCACATGTTTTTTATGAAAGATTAGGCTATATATAATTTCAAAGGAAGAAACAGAAAACAACAAATGGCAGTTAACACTATGGTGCGTTGTATAGTAAGCTCTGACACTTGTCCCTCTTAACTTTTGCACAAGGTACAAACACATCACTGGTGTCTGTTCCTCTCACTTCAGCATCTCTGTGTCTGTGTCTGTGCTGGGTACATAATTCAGCATATTCTCTCATTAACACTCTGGAAACATTCATGGTGAAATATGCAAAACTTACGGGTTTCACTGAGGAGATGAATGCAGTTGTTTATATCACACATCCCAGTACATGCAAGGGCACGTATTGCATGGAGCACTGGGTGTGCAGCAAAAACAGTGAATACTGTTACACTGAAAAGATATAAAAAATTAATTAAAAAAAATAAAAATCCCCATAACAATTTTTTTTCTCCCACAAGAACAGTAGCAACGCTGATCACAGAGCTATCTACATTTTCTTCCCCCACGTCCTTCACCAATATCTGGCCTCTTCCTAAGAGATATCACTCAGGTATCTATTTTGTTACACACAATGATTTGGATGGTTCTTCCTCAGCTGACGCCCCATCGTCAATATGCCCAAATCCGTCCTAATGAACTAAATGACTGTGTTCATAATCTCTGCCCTCTTTTGAAGACAAGCACCTGCTACATGAGTATGGCCCTCATGGCTCTATACCACTCTAAAACAGTTTTTTCTCAAATATACGTGAAACTCTGTCCCAGGGGATTATCAATACATAAAATTTCCTCATCTTATAAAAACATCCACTTTTGCATTATAATGTTCATAATATTTCACTCTGTTTTTCACAGAAAATGTACAGTGGATATTATTCCAAATGAGTTAATGGATAATGATAGATGACCTCTCCTTGTGGCAGTGCTAGATAATTCCTTTAAAGTGTCTAGTAAGAAAGAGTGTGATACAAACACACACACACACACACACACACACACACACACACACACACAATGGGATTAGAGGCACCAACACTCCCCACAGCCAGACACTTGTGTATGACTGTTGGCCTCCCAAACACTGACTACTCATAACCTATTGTTGGCTGGAAGCCTTACTGACATTATAAATAGTCAATAGCACATATTTTTGCATGGTATATGTATTATATACTGTATTCGTACAATAAAAACTGGTTAATTATTTTCAGTAAGACATGTGGTTTGTCTGTGAGTTTTTTTAAATTTCACAAATCTATAAAAACTTTTCCATCAATCGAGAGGACCATGTGGTTCTTCTCTCTTCTCTTATTAATTTGTTCTACCACATTGATTGATTTGCAAAAGATGAACCATCATTGTAGCCCAGGAATGAATCCCACATGGTTATGGTGGATAATCTTTTTAATGTGCTGTTGGATCCTGTTTGCTAGGATCTTCTTGAGAATCTTAGCATCCATATTCATCAGTGATATTGGTCTGAAATCCTCCTTTTTGGTAGGGTATTTGCCTGGTTTGGGGATCATGGTAATGCTGGCTTCATAGAAAGAGTCTGGAAATTTTCCTTCTGCTTCAATTTTTTGAAACAGCTTCAGAAGAAAAGGTGTTATTTCTTCTTTGAAAGTTTGTTAGAATTCCCCAGGGAATCCATCGGGTCCTGGGCTCTTGTTTTTTGGGAAGTTTTTGATCACTGCTTCAATCTCGTTACTAGATATTGGTCTATTCAGCTGTCAATTTCTTCCTGGTTCAATTTTGGGAGTCTATAGTTTTCCAGGAATGCATCCATTTCATCTAGGTTGCTTAGCTAATTGGCATATAACTGTTGACAATAACTTCTGATGATTGTTTCTACTTCCTTGGTGTTAGTTGTGATCTCTCCCTTTTCATTCATAATTTTATGAATTTGGGCTTTTCTCTTTTCTTTTGGATTAGTGTGGCCAATGGTTTATTGATCTTATTGATTTTTCCAAAAAACCAGCTTCTAGTTTCATTGATACGTTCTACTGTGTCTCTGGTTTCTACCTCACTGATCTCAGCTCTAATCTTGATTATTTCCCTTCTTATGTCCTCTCAATTGATGCAGAAAAAGCATTTGACAAAATCCAGCATCCATTCCTCATTAAAACGCTTCAAAGTATAGGGATAGAGGGAACATTCCTGAACTTCATAAAATCTATCTATGAAAGACCCACAGCAAATATCATCCTCAATAGGAAAAAGCTTGCTGCCTTCCCGTTGAAATCAGGAACACAACAAGGAAGCCCACTCTCACCACTTTTGTTCAACATAGTATTAGAAGTCCTAGGAACAGCAATCAGACAACAAAGAGAAATAAAAGGTATCCACATTGGTAATGAAGAAGTCAAACTCTCTCTCTTCGCAGATGATATGGTTCTTTATGTGGAAAACCCAAAAGACTCCACCCCCAAACTACTATAGCTCATACAACAATTCAACAACGTGGTAGGATACAAAGTCAATATACAGAAATCAGTGGCTTTCATATACACTAACAATGAAAATACAGAAAGGGAAATTAGAGAATCAATTCCATTTACTATAGCACCAAGAACCATAAGATACCTGGCAATAAACCTAACCAAAGAGGTAAAGGATCTGTACTCGAGGAACTACAGAACACTCATGAAATAAATTGAAGAAGACACAAGAAGATGGAAGACCGTTCCATGATCTTGGATCGGAAGAATAAACATTGTTAAAATGTCTATACTACCTAGAGCAATCTATATTTTTAATGCCATTCTGATCAAAATTCCATGGGTATTTTTCAAAGAGCTGGAGCAAATAATCCTAAAATTTGTATGGAATCCGAAGAGACCCCGAATCGCTAAGGAAATGTTGAAAAACAAACATAAAACTGGGGGCATCACGTTACCTGATTTCAAGCTTTACTACAAAGCTGCGATCACCAAGACAGAATGGTACTGGCATAAAAACAGACACATCAACCAGTGAAACAGAGTAGAGAGACCAGATATAGACACTCAACTCTAAGGTCAAATAATCTTCGACAAAACAGGAAAAAATATACAGTGGAAAAAAAGACAGTCTCTTCAATAAATGGTGCTGGGAATGAAACTCGACCATTCTCTCACACTGTACACAAAGATAAACTCAAAATGGATAAAAGATCTCAATGTGAGACAGGAATCCATCAGAATCCTAGAGGAGAACATAGGCAGTAACTTCTTCAATATCAGCCACAGCAACTTCTTTCAAGATATGTCTCCAAAGGCAAAGGAAACAAAAGCGAAAATGAACTTTTGGGACTTCATCAAGATCAAAAGCTTCTGCACAGAAAAGGAAAGAGTCAAGAAAACAAAGAGGCAACCCACGGAATGGGAGAAGATATTTTCAAATGACAGTACAGACAAAAGGTTGATATCCAGGATCTATAAAGAACTCCTGAAACTCAACACACACAAAACAGATAATCATGTCAAAAAATGGGCAGAGGATATGAACAGACATTTCTCCAATGAAGACATACAAATGGCTATCAGACACATGAAAAAATGTTCATCATCACCAGCCATGAGGGAGATTTAAATTAAAACCACATTGAGATACCACCTTACACCACTTAGAATGGCCAAAATTAGCAAAACAGGAAACAACACGTGTTGGAGGGGATGTGGAGAAAGGGGAACGCTGTTACTCTGTTGGTGGGAATGCAAGTTGGTGCCGCCATTTGGAGAACAGTGTGGAGATTCCTCAGGAAATTAAAAATAGAGCTTCCCTATGACCCTGCAATTGTACTACTGGGTATTTACCCCGAAGATACAGATGTAGTGAAAAGAAGGGCCATCTGTACCCCAATGTTTATAGTAGCAATGGCCATGGTCGCCAAACTGTGGAAAGAACCAAGATGCCCTTCAACGGACGAATGGATATGGAAGATGTGGTCCATATACACTATGGAGTATTATGCCTCCATCAGAAAGGATGAATACCCAACTTTTGTAGCAACATGGACTGTCCTGGAAGATATTATGCTGAGTGAAATTAGTCAAGCAGAGAGAGTCAATTATCATATGGTTTCACTTATTTGTGGAGCATAACAAATAGCATGGAGGACAAGGGGAAATGGAGAGGAGAAGGGAGTTGAGGGAAATTGGAAGCGGAGGTGAACCATGAGAGACTATGTACTCTGAAAATCAATCTGAGGGTTTTTAAGGGGCTGGGGGTGGGAGGTTGGGGGAACCAGGTGGTGGGTATTGGAGAGGGCACGGATTGCATGGAGCACTGGGTGTTGTGCAAAAACAATGAATACTGTTATGCTGAAAATAAATTAAAAAAATTATAAAAAAGAAACTTTTTCAATATATTTATTGAAAAATTCCACGTTATAAATGGACTCAGGTAGTTCCCAACTGTTGGTCAAGGGTCAACTCTATAGGTGATTGCATATTTATGTCTTAAATAATTGTCTTAAATAATATGTTGGCTTAAAATATATTATTGTTTTAAAAGAATATGTCATATATATAATATGAGCTTTATATATTATAAGAAATAATTATAATATAATAAAATATAATGTAATGTAATATAATAATATTTACAATTGCTTTGAAATCTGTAAAGAATAGTTTTTATGAATTGGTATGCATATATGTTAGTAGGATGCTCTATTTGCAAACTTAGTTTATTTCTGTCATTCTAAATGATTGGATTTATAATTTCTAGATATCTTTCCTCAATTTATACTCTCACCAACAAAATGAAAGTGAAATATCCATTTTCACTTTCAAATCAAGGTGGCTAGTATTCATAATCTAACCTCTCACATAAATATTAAAATGTTATTTTCAAGCGCCAAAAATAATATTCTCGTATATTTGTTTATTTTTTATCATCTTTTTAAATAAACATATAATGTATTATTAGCTCCAGGGCTATAGGTGTGTGAATCGTCATTCTTACACACTTCACAGAACTCACCATAGTACATACCCTCCCTAGTGTCCTTAAGCTAACCATCCTCTCCCTACCCGCCTTCCTAGACAACCCTCTGTTTTGTGAGATTAAGAGTCTCTTATGGTTTATCTCCCTCCTGATCCCATCTTCTTTCTCTTTTTCCTTCCCTAGCCACCAAACCTACCACTTTGCCTCTCAAATTACTCATATCAGAGAGATCATATGATAACTGTCTTTCTCTGATTGACTTATTCTACTAAGCATAATAACTTCTAGTTCCATCGCATGTCATTGCAAAGGGCAAGATTTCATTTCTTTTGATGGCTGCATAGTATTCCATTGTGTATGTATCTATGTATGTATGTATGTATGTATGTATATATATATACCACATCTCCTTTTTCCATTCATCTGTTGATGGACATCTAGGCTCTTTCCATAGTTTGGCTATTGTGGACATTGCTGCTATAAACATTCTGGTGCACATGCCCCTTTGGATCACTACATTTGGATCTTTAGCATAAATACCCAGTACTGTGATTGATGGGTTGTAGGGTAGTTCTATTTTCAACTTTTTGAGGAAACTTTATACTGTTTTCCAGAGTGACTGCAACAGGTTGCATTCCCACCAACACTGTAGGAGGGTTCCCCTTTCCCTGCAACATCGCCAGCACCTGTCGTTTCCTGATTTGTTAATTTTAGCCATTTTGACTTGTGTGATGTGATTTCTCATTGTGGTTTTGATTTATATTTTCCTGATGCCAAGTGATGTAGAGCACGTTTTCATGTGTCTGTTGGCCATCTAGATGTCTTCTTTGAAGAAATGTCTATTCACGTCCTCTGCCCATTTCTTGATTAGATTATTTGTTCTTTGGGTATTGAGTTTGATAAGTTCTTTTTAGATTTTGGATACTAGCCCTTTATCTGATATGTCATCTGTGAATATCTTCTCCCATTCTGCCAGTTTTCTTTTGGTTTTGTTGACTGTTTCCTTTGCTGTGCAAAAGCTTTTGATCTTGATGAAGTCCCAATAGTTCACTTTTGCCCTTGCTTCCGTTGCTTTTGGCGATGTTTCTAGGAAGGAGTTGTTGCAGCTGAGGTCAAAGAGGTTGCTGCCTGTGTCATCTTCAAGGATTTTGATGGATTCCTTTCTCATATTGAGGTATTTCATCCATTTTGAGTCTATTTTTGTGTGTGGTGTAAGGAAATGAGTCCAGTTTCATTTTTCTGCAAGTGGCTGTCCAATTTTCCCAACACCATTTGTTGAAGAGACTGTCTTTTTTCCCCCCCATTGGACATTCTTTCCTGCTTTGTCAAAGATTAGTTGACCATAGAGTTGAGGGTTTATTTCTGGGATCTCTATTCTGTTCCTTTGATCTATATGTCTGTTTTTATGCTGTACCATACGGGCATCAAGCTGTGTTGATGATGACAGCTTTGTAATAGAGCTTGAAGTCTGGAATTGTGATGCCACCAACTTTGGCATTCTTTTTCAACATTGCTCTGGCTATTCAAGGTCTTTTCTGGTTCCATATAAATTTTTGGATTATTTGTTCCATCCTTGAAAAAAATATGGTATTTTAATAGGGATTGCATAAAATGTGTAGATTGCCTTTGGTAGCATAGACATTTTCACAATATTTGTTCTTCCAATCCATGAGTATGAAATATTTTTCCATTTTGTTGTGTCTTCCTCAATTTCTTTCATGAGTACTTTATAGTTTTCTGAGTAGAGATTCTTTGCATCTTTGGTTAGGTTTATTCCTAGGTATCTTATGGTTTGAGGTGCAATTGTAAATGGGATTGACTCCTTAATTTCTCTTTCTTCTGTCTTGTTTTTGGTGTAGAGAAATGAAACTGATTTCTGTGCATTGATTTTATAACCTGACACTTTACTGAATTCCTGTACAAGTTCTAGAAGATTTGGAATGGAGTCATTTGGGTTTTCCACATAGAGTATTATATCTTCTGCAAAGAGTGATGGTTTGATTTCTTCTTTGCTGATTTGGATGCTTTTAATTTCTTTTTGTTTTCTGTTTGCTGAGGCTAAGACTTCTAGTACTATGTTGAATATCAGTGGTGATAATGGACATCCCTGCCGTGTTCCTGACCTTAGAGGAAAAGCTCTCAGTTTTTCTCCGTTGAGAATGATATTTGCTGTGGGTTTTTCATAGATGGCTTTGATGATATTGAGGTAGGTACCCTCTACCACTCTCCACACTTTGAAGAGTTTTGACCAAGAAAAAATGTTGTACGTTGTCAAATGCTTTTTCAGCATCTATTAAAAGTATCATATGGTTCATGTTCTTTCCTTTATTTATGTTTTGTATCGCATTGATTGATTTGTGGATGTTGAACCATCCTGGCAGCCTTGGAATAAATCCTACTTGGTCGTGGTGACTAATTCTTTTAATGTACTCTTGGATCCTATTGGCTAGTATTTTGGTTAGAATTTTCACATGTGTTCATCAAGGATATTGGTCTGTAATTCTGTTTTTTTTTTTTTTTAAGATTTTATTTGTTTATTTGGCAGAAAGAGATCACAAGTAGACAGAGAGGAAGGCAGAGAGAGAGAGAGAGAGAGAGGGAAGCAGGCTGAGAGCTTCGGGACTCGATCCCAGGACCCTGAGATCATGACCTGAGCCGAAGGCAGCGGCTTAACCCACTGAGCCACCCAGGCGCCCTGTAATTCTGTTTTTTGATGGGGTCTTTGTCTGGTTTTGGGATCAAGGTAATGCTGGTCTCATAAAATGGGTTTGGAAGTTTTCCTTCCATTTTTGGGGGGGAAACATTTTCAGGAGAGTAGGTATTAATTCTTCTTTAAATGTTTGGTAGAATTTCCCTGGGAAGCCATCTGGCCCTGGACTCTTGTTTGTTGGGAAATTTTTTGATGACTACTGCAATCTCCTTACTGTTTATGGGTGTGTTCAGGTTTTTTATTTCTTCCTGGCTCAGTTGTGGTAGTCTGTATTTCTCTAGGAATGCATCCATTTCTTCCAGATATGTATATTTGCTTCCAGGACGTATATTTGCTCATAATATAATCTTATAATTCTTTGCATTTCTTTGGTGTTGCTTGTGATCTCTCCCCTTTCATTGATGATTTTATTTATCTGGGTACTTTCTCTTTCTTTATGATAAGTCTGTCCAGGGATTTATCAATCATATTAATTCTTTCAAAGAACTAGCTCTTAGTTTCATTGATTCCGTCTAATGTTTTGTTTTGTTTTGTTTGTTTTTGGTTTTTTGCTTGTTTCTATTTCATTGATTTCTGCTCTGATCTTTATTATTCCTCTTCTCTGGCTGGGTTTAGGCTTTCTTTGCTCTTTTTTCTCCAGCTCCTTTAAGTGTAGAATTAGGTTGTGTATTTGAGACATTTCTTGTTTCTTGAAAAAGGCTTGAATCGCTATATACTTTCCTCTCAGGACTGCCTTTGCTGTGTCCCACAGATTTTGAACCATTGTGTTTTAATTATCATTTGTTTCCATGAATTTTTTCAATTCTTTAATTTCATGGCTGACTCATTCATCCTTAAATAGGATGCTCTTTAGCCTGCATGTGTTTGGGTTCTTTCCAAATTACCTGTTGTGGTTGAGTTCTAGCTTCAGAGCATTGTGGTCTGAAAATATGTGGGGAATGACCCCAATCCTTTGGTACTGATTGAGACCTGATTTGTGACCCAGGATGTGATCTATTCTGGAGAATGTTCCATGTGCACTAGAGAAGAATGTGTATTCTGCTGCTTTGGGATGGAATGTTCTAAATATATCTGTGATGTCCATTTAGTCCAGTGTGTCATTTAAGGTCTTTATTTCCTTGTTGAACTTTTGCTTGGATGATCCATTCATTTCAGCGAGGGGAGTGTTAAAGTCCACTACTATTATTGTATTATTGTCAATGTTTTTCTTTGATTTTGTTATTAATTGATTTATATAGTTGGCTGCTCCCACATTAGGGGCATAGATTTTATAATTGTTAGATCTTCTTGTTGGACAGACCCTTTGAGTATGATATAGTATCCTTCCTCATCTCTTCTTATAGTCTTTGGCTTAAAATCTAATTGATCTTATATAAGGATTGCAACCCCATTTTTCTTTTGATGTCTATTAGCATGGTAAGTTGATTTCTACCCCCTCACTTTAAATCTGGAGGTGTCTGTGGGTCTAAAATGAGTTTCATGTAGATCACATATTGTTGGGTTTGTTTTTGTATCCATTCTGATATCCTGTTTCTTTTGATTGGGGCATTTAGGCCATTGACGTTCAGGGTAACTATTGAAAGGGTACATTCAGCGAAATGTTGAAAGATATGAATTTAGTGCCATCGTATTGCCTGTAAGGTGACTGTTAGTGTATATTGTCTCTGTTCCTTTCTGCTCTACTACTTCTAGGCTCTCTCTTTGCTTAGAGGACCCATTTCAATATTTCCTGTAGGGCTGGTTTAGTGTTTACAATTTTTTTTAGTTTTTGTTTGTTCTGGAAGCTTTTGTCTCTCCTTCAATTTTCAGTGATATCGTAGCTGGATATAGTATTCTTGGCTGCATGTTTTCCTCATTTAGTGCTCTGAATATACCAAGCCAGTTCTTTCTGGTCTGCCAGGCTCTGTGGGTAAGTCTGCTGTCAAAATATTATTTTTACCATTGTATGTTACAGACTTCTTGTCCAAGCTGCTTTCAGGATTTTCTCTTTGTCATTAAGACATGTAAGTTCTACTAGATGACAGGGTGTGGTCCAATTTTTATTGACTTTGAGGGGGATTCTCTGTGCCTCTTGTATTTGATGCTTGTTCCTTTTGCCATATGAAGGAAATTCTCTATAATAATTATCTCCAATAAGCTTTCTGTCCCCCTGTCTCTTCTTCTGGAATTCCAATCATTCCAATTTTTTTCTCTTATGTTATCAATTATCTCTCGAATTCTCCCCTCGTAATCCAGTACTTGTTTGTCTTTCTTTTGCTCAGCTTCTTTATTCTCCATCACTTGGTCTTCTATACCACTAATTCTCTCTTCTGCCTTATTTATACTAGCAGTAAGAGCCTCCATTTTTTATTGCACCTCATTAATAGCTTTTTAAAATTTCAGCTTGGTTAGATTTTAGTTCTTTTATTTCTCAAGAAAGGGCTTTTATTTCTCCAGACAACATTTCACTAATATCTTCTATGCCTTTTCCTAGCCCAGCTAGCACCTTGAGAATCTTCATTCTGAATTCTAATCTGACACATTACCAATGTCTATATTGATTAGGTTCCTAGCCTTCAGTCTTCCTCCTCCTCCTCCTCCTCCTTCTTCTTCTTCTTCTTCTTCTTCTTTTGGTGCATTTTTCTGCCTTGTCATTTTATCTAGATAAGAATATATGAATGAGAGAATAAAATACTAAAAGGGTGGCAAAGACCCCATAGAAAGTATGCTAACCAAATCAGAAAGGACCCAAAGTCAGTGGGAAAAGAACAGTGGTTAAAAAGTTAATATATGTGTATATATATATATATATGATTCCCAAAGTATTCATCATACAGTTTGTGTCATTTAAAACTCTTCTTGGCTATATATGTTCTATAACCATTTTATTATCATTAGTCAACATTGTTTTTAAAATTTTACTTGATTGGATAACAAAAATGATATTTGTTTTTTACTAGTTTGCATTTCTTAACTAGTGAGGTTGAATTTTTTTCATATTTGTTATTGATCTCTTGAATTTCCTTTTTCAGTTTGTAGGAAATTTAGTTTGAATTTCCTTTTGTAGTTTGTAGGTCTGTGACCTTGAGTCACATATTGATTCCCTCTGAACCTTGGTTTCCTTTTCTATAAAACCAAGCCAATAATAACTATGCAAATAATTTGAGACCTACAGTAGACAATAAGTGTAAAGTATTTACACAGTGTCCGAGGCCACAATTCAGAATATCACATATCATGACTCTCTTTCCCTCCTTGAAGCTTGTATTACATACTATATTGAAAATTAATGATCTTTATCTGATTACATTAACTATAATATGCTGCTTATTTTTTATATTTTTATTCAATATATGTTTAATAACAAGCAATTGTTAGAATCTGTTACTCAGCTTCTTCATTTATGAAGTGGAAATACACATAGTACTTATGGGCTTTGTGTGAAAACTAAGTGGGTTTATGTATGTAAAATTCTTGGAACAAGACTTGGCATATAGGAAGGACTAAATAAATGTTATTTTTTTACTAGAATTTTTATTCCTATTATCATTTATTAGTAGTACATGGAAAACACCAAAATGTTAACATTACAAAAGAAAATACACTTCCTCGGCATCTGGGTGGCTCAGTGGCTTAAGCCCCTGCCTTCCACTCATGTCATTATCTCAGAGTCCTGGGATCGAGCCCCACATTGTGCTCTCTGATCAGTGGGGAGTCTGCTTTCGCCTCTCTGCCTACTTTTGAACTTTCTGTCAAATAAATAAATAAAATCTTTAAAAAATACACTTCCTTAGAAGACTTATGACTTATACCTTCCTTATACCAGTATACCTTATAAATTATATAAGATTTGATTGGAGATCAAGTCGAAGAATGCAATATTTATTGCATTCAATGCAATATTCAATGCATTGCACAAGTGGAGTGTGGAAGCCACACCGGGGAGGCTCAATTGGTTAAGCATCTGACACTAGATTTTGTCTCAGGTCATGATCTCAGGGCTGTGAGATGAGCCCCATGCCAGCTCCACACTCAGCATGGAATCTGCTTGAGTTTCTTTCCTTCTCCCTCTGCCCTTCCCATGTTTATGTACACTTCCCAATTTCTCTTTTTCTTTCTAAAATAAATCAATCAATCTTATTTTGAAAAGTGGACTGTGGAAAATTCAGATTTGGATACATTCTCCTTTAGTTCATTGATTCAACAAGCATTGATTTAGCACTATTCTATGGCAAATATTGTGCTACATATCCTTGGAATATGTCTGTGACTAATAATAATAATGTACAATTATAGGGTACCTGGGTGGCTCAGTGGGTTAAAGCCTCTGCCTTCACCTCAGGTCATGATCACAGGGTTCTGGGGTCAAGGACTGTATCAGGCTCTCTGCTCAGCAGGGAGCCTGCTTCCCCCTCTCTCTCTGTCTGCCTCTCTGCCTACTTGTGATCTCTGTCTGTCAAACAAATAAAAATCTTAAAAAATTAAAAAATTAAAAAATAATATACAATTATAGAGTAATATATAGCATATACAATAACCTATAATATGATTCTATATATACATATACAATATATATACATATATGTATGAGTTTCTGTGTGTGTGTATATATATATATATATATATATATATATATAATTATTAAGAACTGCTTTTATAGAAAGCTTTATAGCCAACTTTACAGAGTACTCACTATGAGTCAGGCTGGGAATTTTTCTCAGCATTTAATTATCAGAAACACAAAATAATGAGACAAGTATAATAACACCCCTGATGTATAGGTGAGTAAATGAGAGTCTGAGGTGGGTAACTCTCCTAAGATGTAAGCCAGTAAATGCCATAGCTAGCATGATTGTGCCTCTAGGCACCATGTTGAAGATGCCTCTGAGATGAGCATGTGTTCTCAGAAAACTTAAAGACTGGCATAAGGAAACAAATATTATAATAAAGCATGACAAAAGCTACACTGGGCTTATTTCAGGTGTTAATGAGAACACATATGAGAACTCTCTAACCCAAAGAATGAGAACAGGAAAGACCAATCTGTACTGAAGCCTGATACATCAAGTGTGATGACAGGATGCTGGGATGAGAGGTCAAAATGTTGCAGAGACAGGAAACAGCGTGAAGGCCCTGAGTTGCCAGAGAATAAGGTTTGAGTAATGACATAAAGTTCACTGCACCTGAAGGGGAGGATGATGAGGATGAGCCCAAAGATTTAAGATAACAAAGTCCAGACGCTAGAGCAGCAGACCTTCTTCTTCTCTTACAGGTCTGTCCAAAAAGGTAATGTCCGACCCACCTTCCAAAGCCCCACTTACAGTAAAAAGTGCCAGAGTGTCTGAATGTGCCACAACCTTGCAGGCAGAACAATTCCAGGGAGAATTAATGGAAAACCTCCCTCTCTACTTCAGTCTTTTCTTTTTTCTTTTTTTTTAATAATCCATAGCATACTGTATTTCCTTTGAATAAAGTCTATAAAGGTCTGTAGGATAGTTTTAGAGAAAAAAAAGTTAACATATAATGGTAAACAGGATGAGTTGCTAGAACAGGAAGAACTTTCTAGGAGCCTGGACTAAAAGAGTGAATGGTAGATGTCCTTTTTAAGATGTCAGAAATGAGTGAAAAAGTTAAAAGTGATATGAGGAGTGGTTTTGAAAGGTGATGAGTGGAGACAAGACTTTCAAGGAGAAAGTCAATAGTCTATAAGACTGCAGAATCTTTAGATGGAGAATGTAATAACAGAACAGCAAAGGAGAGAAAATAAGGCTAACATAGCAATAATCTGAATACAGGTGAGAAAATTTGTCTATATCATCAAGGTAGAAAGTATAAAGAAAAGTTCAGACAAGAATAAAATGTCACAAAGGAAACATGGAATATACAAAGAAAAGGAAATTAGGATTGATTTTTCACATATTAAAAATAAACATTAAGAGTACAAGAAGAGAATTCTTAAAGGAAAAAAATGATATGTTACATAAAACAAAAATTATGTGTGCCCATGCCAAGGACTTAATCAAGAAGTTAAAAATTATTTTTAATCTTTTATTTTTATTAACATATAATGTATTATTAGCCCAAGGGGTACAGGACTGTGAATCACCAGGTCTACACACTTCACAGCACTCAACATAGCACACACCTTCCCCAAGAGAAGTTAAAGTTATTTTATGGCAAACATATCACCTCAAAAATCGCACAGTGTGATTAAGGTAGAATGTGGTATTTCTCTTTTGCTTGACATTTGATGGTTCTCTGCTGAGTCTTTCAGCTCTTTAAACAAAAGGAATTCTAAAAAGCTTTTGGATTAAAGGTATGTGAGTAGAAGGGCAAAATGTCGGCAAAAGGAAAACTACCAATAATAATTACAAAAGAGAGAAGAAAGGTATTAGAACCCAGAAACCTCGAGCATAACTGAGTACTGATCAGAAGACTTACATATGCGTGTTGCTGCAAAGGTTGGCAAACTTAGCAGAAGGCATGACACACAGGACAAATGATTTGTCAGACATCCAAAAATGGCTGATTGTGAATTTCCGAGGAAATCTGAAACAGGCCAAAATAGAAAGGTGGGAAAATTACTAGTTTATTCAAAAATATGGATTTGCTGTTGAACTACAATGATTCTTTCTATAAATCTGGACCCAAAATAGTGTTTGGCAGATAAGCTGTGAAAATAAGTGAGGATGTTATATATCAAAGTGATCCACATTCTAATACTCAATGGGTGGGGGAAGAAATAAATTAATGTGACAAGGAGCAGGAGGCAAGTCTACCCACACAGTCCTTTATTTTCGTGTGTGCTCTGTAGACCCTCTCAACAGAAAATAAATAACAAATCAGAGAGAAGGCAAATGGAAATGATGTGAAAAAGAGATGCTTTCAGTGGTTAGTTAATAAGCCTAGGTTCCTTCTGCAGATAACTCATTTTGACAGTAGTGGACAAACCAAAGATGAGAATATTTAAAATCTATAAAGGCTTCTCCAGGAAAGCTCTGGCAAGAGTAACAGTGCCATCAAATGAGACAGAAGGAGATGATATTGTAAATGTCAAAGTGCAGGCCAAGCTACTTGTAATGCTTGACTTGCTTTGGAGAGGAACAAGATGCAGAATGGAATTAGTGCAGTGAAACTAAGACAATAGAAGTTGGAAATAACCAGAGGGGATTTGAACAATATTGGGAAGCAAGACACGTATACTTAAGCATTGCCAAGTGCCAATCTATGTGTGCACATGACAGTTCCCACCACTGCATGCATCTCCTTCATTAAGAAGTCATTTGAAAGTCCTCATGGCACAACAAGGGCAAGGAAACTTAACAGCATTGTTCATATTTCTTATGAGAGGGTGATCTATGTCAAGGCATTTCATCAGACCGTGTTTTTGTCTTTCAAATACACGAAGGCAGAAGGTGGCCGAAACTGGGCCAGGTGGTGATGCACAGCAGGGTGGGAAAGCATCTGCTTTGGCAGAAACAGACCCCTCTGAAATCAGGTTCAACCATCTCAGCTGCAGGGCCGAGCCACTGACCATCCAACTGGAATCCATTTTCTTATGTGTGCATCCTAAAGTGACAGTGAGAATTAGACATTGTGATAGATGCAAAGTGCTCAAAGACTTCTGTAGACTTTAGTGGGGGTAGAATTTCAAAATCTAAAGACTCAGAAGGGGGGATGTGAAGACACTGAAATAGTAAAATGACATTGAAGAATTTAATGAAAGGTTTAGACATATTTCTAGGCAGCTACTAGAAGTCACTGTGATATGGAGTGTTCCACAGAACACAAAATCACAGAAAGTACCTCCCATGCATGAGAAATATGAGAATACAACAGACAACAGACAGCTTCTGGAGACACTCCTCCACAAGTTGGGGGTTGAGGGGATGAGTCAACTGCATTCACTGGTTGGGGCATGATTGAAAGAGAGTAGCACAGAGAGCTAACAAAGTTGGGAAGTGCTCTGCAGGGGATGGCAGAAAGGGTAAAGCATCATCATTCATTCATTCATTTACTCCTTCATTCCCTCACAGATTTCACAAGTATTTTTTGTGCTAGTAATAGTGAAATAGTGAAAAGAACTGATGAG